>NC_064619.1:489376587-489679617 GCF_023898315.1 Schistocerca nitens | reverse complement strand
TACCGATGCTATTTCTGTGTTTCATGGTCATTGTGAAGGTCTAAGAGTTACAGTAAACCTGCAGTGGTGTATCGCAAACTAATACTGGTTTTTGCAGGAAATTTTCAAATCACAGACTGAAGTATTACTCGCACTGACAGAAGTCTCCATGATGCCTTTTGTATTCAATCACCATGCAATTTCTGTGTTTCATCGACAGTGTGATGTTCCCTGGGCTATGGTAAACATGCAGTGGAGCAGCGGAATCCGCTACCGGAATGCCAGGAAAGGTTTAAAGCACTAACTGTTTGAAGCATTACTCCCCCTGGACAGAAGTCGACATTGTGGATTTTGTGTTCAGTCCAGATGCAATTTCTGTTTTTCATCGTCAATGTGAAGGTCCAAGGGTTACAGTAAACCTGCAGTGGTGCATCGGAATCTAAAACTGGTCTACCAAGAAAAGTTTCAACTCAGACTGTTGGACTCGTTACCCCCGCTGTACAGAAGTCGGCATTGTGCCTTTTGTATTTAATTTCAATGCAATTTCTGTGTTTCATCGTCATTGTGAAGGTCCAAGGGTTACAGCAAATCCTGCCGCGGTGCATTGTAATCGAATACTGGGCTTCCCAAGGTAGGTTCAATGTACAGACCGTTATAGCGTTTCTCCCCCTGGACAGAAGTCGGTATTGTGCGTTTTGTATTCAATCCCCATTCAATTGCTGTGTTTCATCGTCAATGTGAACTTCCAGGGGTTACAGTAAAGCTGCAGCGGTGCATCGGAATCTAATACTGGTATCCCAGGGAAGGTTCAAAACACAGACTGTTTGAATGGTTTCTCGCCCTGGACAGAAGTCGGCCCTGTACGTTTCATATACAATCCCGATGCAATTTCTGTATTTCATCGTCAATGTGATGGTCCAAGGGTTACAGCAAAACCTATCGTGGTGCTTCGGAATCCAATGCAGGTCTCCAGAAAATGTTCAATGCACAGACCGTGTCAAGTGTTACTCCCCATGGACAGAAGTCAATGTGGTGCCTTTTGTATTCAATCCCAATGCAATTTCTGTGTTTCATCGTCAATCTGAAGGTCCAAGGGATACAGTAAACCTGCCGTGGTGCATCAGAATCTACTACTGGACTCCCAGGAAAGGTTCAATGCACAGACCGTTTGAAGCACTACTCGCCCTGGACAGAAGTCGGCATTGATCCATTTGTATTCATTACCGATGCAATTTCTGTGTTTCATCGTCAATGTGAAGGTCTAAGGGTTACAGTAAACCTGCAGTGTTGTATTTGAGTCTACTACTGGTCTCCTAGGAATGGTTGAAGTAGAATGTTACGTCACTGGCAAGTTGGGCAGTTTTATTTAATCTTAAGAAATAATTTTCTTGTTTTCTACCTTGCTTCGTAAGTGGCGCACAGTACCTACGCGATGTAAATGTGGCTCTTATACGGGTCATTCAACATAAAAGGACTGTTGGCTCATCAAAGTCAGTACGGTTTCGCAGCAACACCTGCGTAGAAACTGTAGTCTTCTTGGCGTTAAATAACAGTGTTGCTGTCACAGCATCTTCTCATTGGCCGTCTGTGATGTGATTAAAGTTTAAGAAAAGCCCAATGAGGGTATTTAAGAGCCAAAGATTCCTTAATGATGTACGGTGTTTCGCAAACGTTTCCGTAGAGCTATTATTGACATAATGAAATATTAATAAAGATGAGGTATGTTTTCTGGATCGTCCAATAGTAGTGAGCACTCACAACATGAAAAATAAATAAATAAAGCAAGTTAATTTTTTTAGGAATGAAGTTTTCTCCTTTGACCGTCAGTTCAATTTCAATCCATTAGATTTAAATTTCGAATATATGGTGCCTACCAACATGCGGAAAACACTTTGTGGGTTGGTAATCGATTCATTTCATAGTACAACACTATTCAAGCAATTTTCGCACTGCCTTCATTCATTTATATAAAAAAAACCATAGCACTGCTTTGTACACAGAATAATATTAATTAAAATTATTATAACCATGTTTCCACCCCACTAAGCACATTTAATTTTCGAAATGTAATTAGTGGTTCTTCAGCGTAAGGAAGCATATGGTAAAAGAAATAAAGAAGAGGAGACATCATGCTAGTAACGTATAAGACCGCCAGTAGAATCGATAATGGCCTCAGTTAGGCGAGAAACAGAATCCACTACTGTCTTCGTGCATACAGTATCAATCTGAAACCATAAACTGATTATTAGCTTCCGCAGTCCACCAATAGGGAGGAATGTTGATTGCGACGTTTCAGCCCCTGTTCCAATTGGTCGCAAACATTTCCTGTGAGATTAAGGTCGGGATGTTAAAATAAACATCCTGGTTATTGATCGCGGTAGACTGAATGAATCAGCACATGGAATGGTACGATAAAAATTATTCCATTATTTAACTTGCTCAGATTATAGCCTTCCGGCAGTCGGGTACATCGGAGCAGTTCTTTTAGAGAAACAAAAATGATAATACTTTTAATATGACAGATAGTAATGAAATGGTGCTAATAGAATGAAAAATGACTTGAAACAAGATCTGATCTGATCAGTTACTCATTTATTTTGCCACTGCGCGTTTCGATGGCTTGCAACGACGTCCTCATGTGGACAATTGTTTAGTTACATATCTGGTGTTAGTGAAAAGCACAGACACCTTTCCACAGCAGCAGACAAAGTGCAAGACAGATGACAGCGCGTTTTCGGTGATGATAAAATTATGTCCTCAGAAAAGGCGTCATTAAAGTTAACAAACGTTAATTTGTGAGATTAAAGCGTACTGTGTACAGTTTATTGTTGCGTGTTCTCTCCACTGTACATTATGTTTACACTGTCACTTCAAATGTGTTTCAATCATGCTTACAATGAGTACAAAAATAATTGCTGCAATTTCTGGAAATGGGCTATTCATTAGTGTACAACACAGTTCAATTATTATATTAAATGTTTATACACTGAGCTGACAAAAGTCTTGGTATAGTGATATGCACGTATTCAGATGGCGGTAGTATACGCTAGATATAAAAGGGTAGTGCATTGGCGGAGCTGTTACTGGTACTTACGTGATTCGTACGAAATGGTCTCCGATGTGATTATAGCAGCATGACCGTAGTTAACAGTCTTTGAACTCTGAATGTTAGTTGAAGTTAGGTGCATGGGATATTCCATTTCGGAAATCTTCGGGGAACTGTATATTCCGAGATACACAGCGTCAAGAGTGTGCCAAGAATGCCAAATTTTAGTCGTTACCTCTCACCAAGGACAACGCTGAGGTAGACGGTCTTTACTTAACAACCGAGAAAAGTGGAGTTGGCGTAGAATTGTTGGCACTAACACACAAGTAACACTGCGCGAGAAGACTGCAGAAATCAATGTCGGACGTACGACAAACGTATCCGTTAGGGCAGTGCGGCGAAATTTGGCGTTAATGAGCTATGGCAGCAGACGACCGACGCGAGTGCCTTTGCTAACTGCACGGCATCGCCTGCAGCGCCTCTCCTGTTCTCGTGACCACATCGGTTGTTTCCCAGACGACTAGAAAGCCATCGCCTGGCCAGATGAGTCCCGATTTCAGTTGGTAAGACCTTATGGTAGGGTTTGAGTACGACGCAGATCCTTTATGGGAACTGAGTTATCAACAAGCCGCTCTGTAAGTTGATGATGGCTCCATAATGGTGTGGACTGTGCTTACATGGAATGGACTGGATCCTCTCGTCCAACTGAACCAACCACTGATTGGAAATGGTTATATTCACCTATTTGCAGCCATTAATGGGCGTCATGTTCGCAAACAACGAAGGAATTTTTATGGATGACAGTATGCCACGTCACAAGGCCACAGTTGTTCGCGATTGGTTTGAGGAACATTCTGGACAATTCTAGCACATGATTTCCACACCCAGATCATCCGACATGAATCCCGTCGAACATACGTGCGACATAACCGAGAGGTCAGTTAAGGCACAAAATCCTGCACCGGCCATACTATCGCTATTATGGAAGGTTGTAGAGGCAGCATGGCTCAGTATTGCTACAGGGGACTTTCAACGACTTGTTGAGTCCATGCCACGTCGAGTTTCTGCACTACGCCAGGCAAAAGGAGGTGTGAGACGATATTAGGAGGTGCCCCATGACCCCTGATACCTCAGTGTAGAAATAAATATGTTTTTCTTCTGTTTAAAAAATATGAATGAGATGTTTCAAAAACATATAATGTGAATAACTGGTTCCTTTCTACCAGAATTACCACCACCACCACCACGTTCACCTGATGTGAGGATTTGGACATACAATTCTTTCTTTCATACAAAGAAGGAAAAACTCACAGATATGTTCTATCGATTATTCAATAGGATTTTAACTCTTTTGCTATAATATATGTGTAGTGATTCATGCGATCATAACCTTAACTAAAGTACATAATTTTTACAAAGATGGCTTCCGATTTGCTCTTTCCAGCTCAGACGCTGATTCTAATACTGATGTAGACAGATGAGGTGATGATCCTCTTCGAAATAGCTAAGTGTTTAATGATAGGAATATTTTTCTGAGCTATACCTTATTATACTCATAGCATATGGTTCTCATATTTTTCATGCTGAAATCAATATAGTTCATTGGTAGATGTTGTAAGGTCGCAGAATAAATGGTCAGATTCGCACCTTTGATGAGAGCTTTATATATCGCAGCAGGAAGGTGAATATGGCACCTAACTTAATTCGGTGGTAATGGGCAAATTTGCCTACCAGTATGTAATGCAAAAAGGGATGACATTCAATCGACAGTAATTAACACAAAGTTCCTGTTATGCATTTTTGAGTGGGAGGTGAAACAAGCAGCGAGAGGTGTTTTAGTTTGGTATTCAGAGGGACGACGCAGAGGTAAGGCCACACTACAGGGGGTACCACGGAAACCACTTAAAGGGGTGTCCCAGGCAGAAAGTCAATTACTGACCATGTGACTCGGACAGGGAGAGCGAGTATAACTGCACATCTGAGGGAGGACAGGAAAGAAAGCTTTTAGAAAAGTGCATTTCGGAATTCCAAATGGATACGAAGCAAGACCAGTGGCGCTTTTTCGATCACGTGTCCAGTGAGTGGTACATCCATGAGAGAATCAACATGTGCATTTTGGCGTCTGGAACGGGCACAAAACGTCCGATTGGCGGAAACGAGCTAGGAAGGAGAAAAGAGCCAAAGTTTCGACGCAGTTTAATGGTAGGGACTTTGTGATAGGTAGATAGAGTTTCCACAAAATAAGAGGAACACAGCTATTTGTCAGAAAAAGCCGTGACATTCAGAACGAAAGAACCCAGATGGGGAGACAGTTCGGCTATGAGTAAGACAAGATGGAAATTTTCGGGGACTCTTCTCTGAACTGAATGACGCAGAGGAGTTATTTGTGTGAACACTACGTCCACAGCGGCTGATATCCAGCTAGAAATTAGCTGTAGCATCGTTTAGCTCCAACTGTGGAGAAACGAACCAGCCAATTAGTTAATTGTTCTTGCGAGAACTGAGAGGGCATTACAATATGCACGCTGCTCCAACATGCGCGTGTATATCGCCACAATCTAAGACTAGGGGTGAGTATATGTTCTTTCGCATAACAGGAAACATAGGGAAAGTTTCTGCTGGAAAATTCAGCAAAGGTGTAATTAGTTTTATAGGAAATTCAGCGGAAGAGAGTGGTCTAGCAGACGACAGCTCATCGCAGCTGAAGGTAAATACCGTGTGCAGAGGCGTAAACTTGTTGGTTCACCAGACTGCGTCCACTGTAAACTCGAGCCACCTTTGGTAATCTTTTGCTCAATTTGTCACACAGCTAACCATCCACCGTAGACTTGATTGTCAACCTAAAAATAGTACCGAACTTTGAACCGGAATCGGACGATTTTCGTAGTATTGACCAACATCATAACGTAAGTGTAGGAACGATTTTGTAAAGAAACTTCTAGTAAAACTTTAATATTGTCGTGTTTAGGATAATTTAACGTTCTGAGAGTTAAAATTTAATATTGTTGTGTTTAGGATTATTTCACTGTTTGATGCTGACGAGATGCCTTATCCTGACAACTGTTTTTTGTTGTTGCTTTGAAATCTGTGTAATATCGTGTATTTTTGTGTTAATATTGCGTCATTAAACATGTCATTTCAACTTACACAGTTGTCTTCAATCCTAAAATTAGTAAAGCATAAACAAATATCGCACCTTACAATTTTACCAGAATTTAATGGGAAGAGGAAGGAAGATTTATCCTTAACGACCCGTGGACGAAGCTTCCGTTAGAGTTGGAGTGAAAATTCGAATAGGATCATCAGCAGGAAGAAAACTGGTGTCATTTTCAAAAGAACTTTTCCGGGTTTCACTTTAAGCGTTGTCATGAAACAGCAGAACACCCAAGTCTGAATTTGAGGACAAGGGTTCTGACCACACGATCACTTCGCTCTGTTGAAGCCTTTTGGAAGACCTGTGAATTCAAAACCAAGTTATTATAAATATGAACAAAAGAAAGTTTGAACAACCGCTTTCGGATGTTGTATCATCTTAAGCTCTGCACTCAATGAAAGTGACTTTGCCTTGTACGGAACTGTGTGGTCTGAGCGTTTCATAGCTTAGGTGATAGTGTGCGGTAACTGGAAATAACTAAGTAAATTTGAAAGAGATGTTATTCAAAATTTTTCTCTTATAATGCATTTTTGATGGAAATTCGAGAATGGAGTTTGAAGCATGAGAAGACAATGTGACCTCTCAGGTTTTCTCTGCGTCTTTGATTTCAGGATTGCTTTCAGGAGTGCAGCCTTGTCTAGATGCCATTACACGTAACAGATCAATGACTCAACTTTGTCGACTGCTCAGGAGTGTAGGGGACTGTAAGCAGCCTGAATAATTATCAGGAAAGCTTCGAAAATAATTTAACTATTTCAGCAAGGAATAGGGACCGTGGAAGTTGAAAGCTGTAGCATCTTTCGACAATAACAGCAGTGTAAGTAGGTGAGAATCGACTAATCCCGGCTATGCACTCACTTCCTAGACAGGTGCTGACTTACAGACGACAGCTTGTCTAGGACCAGGACTATAAAACGTAAAATATATAGTTTGATTCTGGATTCACAGATTTACTATTCGCTCCCCTGAAGGATTGGTTCAAATGGCTCTGAGCACTATGGGACTTAACATCTAAGGTCATCAGTCCCCTAGAACACAGAAATACTTAAACCTAACTAACCTAAGGACATCACACAACACCCAGTCATCACGAGGCAGAGAAAATCCCTGACCCCGCCGGGAATCGAACCCGGGAACCCGGGCGTGGGAAGCGAGAACGCTACCGCACGACCACGAGCTGCGGACACTCCCCTGAAGGATTCGCCTCCTATTTAACTGCCTGTGATTTATTATTGTCGCAGTGTTATTATCAGCCTTTTTTTGATATTAAAGAAACATTACAACCTGTCACGTGGCTTACCTCGTAGTGATGTGTGGTATGGAGAAAGTTTCGTATCGAAAATACACCTCCACCACACTGTTACTAGGAGGGGTAATGGAAGAAATGAATTCATCAAAACGATGGCCTACAGTTTTATGGTAGGCGTGTCTGGCATGCACTTAGTTATGGCGATTGTAACTACATCACGTGGAAGTCAAGGGGCTACGACAGTTTCATTTAGTGGAAGTTTTAATCGAAATCCGATATCGAATAGGCGGAACCTATCTCAGATAGGGTGCAAGTGAAGGAAATCTTCTGCCAGAAAGCAGATCACTGTAGAATGGAAAATTAATCGATGTCTCCAGTAAACACAATTCTCCTCAGTGGGGGTTGAAATCAAATTAGGTTCCCGGTCTTTAAAGGACAAAGGAGGGCAATTATCGCTCTACTTAGCGCCGTCTTCTATCTTAACTGGGTGCATTTGGAAGACCAAACGATACGCCTGGGCCACGGTGAATTTCTCTAGCCTCGCTCGTGCTGAAATGTCTGCCACCGTGTGGCTAGTACATTGTTTATCATTTGCTATCCACCTCCTCTGTACAGAGGAAGGTCCTACAAACATTTCCCTTGTAAAAGATTTGTCAAGATTCTGAATTACTTCTGGGCATGCAAATTTCTCTTTAAGTGTCCTCGGTGCTGTGCTATGTTTTCATTCGCTTTTAATTTTGTGAACTAAATCTGTCTCACCGTCGGCCATTACATGTCCTGGCATTATCCTTTCAACGCACTGTGGAGCGTATGCATCAACAACTTACAAAAATCCTTCAACTGCAGAGGGTGTGTTGTCGAAAGAGGATCTTGTACATAAAGACCTTTAGTAAGAGGTAGTGTGATGATCGCGTTTCAGATTTTTAAGATGGTGGCAGCCGAGACGAAGTGCACGACGGCCTGTTGGAACTGACATGCCAGATCGATGGTAGAGGGAGAATCTGGGAGAATGGACCAATTTAGATGACACGTATGTGCTGACGTAACTCACTCTCTTCAGTGGATTCAGTCTGGCCAGATAGTTGTGATGAACATGGTAATAGGTGGACTGCAACAACAGGTGGTACGTTTTCGCTGTGGTATGTTGGGTAAGACTGGTAAAGTCGATAGCCACGGAACCAAGTGATGTCACAGTGGGCAGTGGTTGTGGCCCCTTGTCTTGGAGTGATTTGGTAACGTTAAGATGACTGCCCGACGATCGTCCAGATTGCTTGATCCATGCTGTGGCTTCGTGTACTTCTGTGGGTGAGCACTGCAAGAAACAGGAGGTCGTCCACATAAGCACGGCAGCAGAATTGTGGCCACGCAGTATGTCCCCTAAGGCGGGGTAGGAGGCCTTTGATGACGGGCTCGAGGGCGATTGTATGCAAAATAGTAGACAAAGTGCATCCCTGTGTCAGTCTGCAAGCTATCGTGGCCATTGTCACTAAAGTTAAAATCTACTGAGTTGTTAGGCCTCGTCATGCTTCCTTCTAAAATAACCGTCGTTTCGACCCTGTGCTGGGACCTTCTTCAGTATGTTTCGGTGTCCACTATTGCTCGAAGTGTTCTAGCAATAGTGGACACCAAATGCTGGATAATGATCGGTCTGGCCAATCGTTCGTTCATCTGGACCATGGACATGGGTTTTGTGAAGTAAGTGCTGAATGGCGTCTATGATCGATGGGGTGGAGCCCCATGCATTGTGCCACCTTCTGAAGACGCTGCTGATTTCTATCGACGGCAGTGCCACAGGGACGCCGCAGAACGCAAGCAACGCAATAAGCTACCAACATTCACATAAGGCCGTCTACAGAGGGCGAAAGTGAGTGGATGCGCTGAAGGTCCTATAAAATTGAAATGGGAGGCCATCGGGTCCTGATCTGTTCTTCGCGACTTTGGCGATCACGTCCGCCACTTCATCTACTATGATCACTATCATCAAGGATGCCACCTCCGTGTTGTTAAAGGTGTGGGTGAGGATGAGGGTTTGGAGAGCATCGTTGGAAACCGCTGCCGCCGCTGGTTCGTGATAGTAAATTCCTTGCTGACGGATGGCTGAGACAATGGCTGCTTCGGTGTTGACACGATTGCCATGCTGGGTGGTAAGGATAGAGACGTGGGAACGTCGTCGACGATGGAGGTGGAATGTGATACGAAGCCTGTAGGGATGCTGCTCGTCGGTGGTGTCTTGACAGAATGATTGTGCCACCACGCATCATAGATTGTTGTACTGAAGGGATAGACGTTCAGTTTTGATAGATTCGCATTCATGATGGACGTCGGAATTTGAAGAGATACCAGGTGTGATGGTGAGTGATTCCAGAACATGTTTTAAAGGTACAGTGCCTGTAACAACGTTGATGGTCACCGCTGTTGTAATGCATCTGTACAGTGCTCTACGCTCGGTTCTTTTCGTTTTGGATTAATGTAAACACATACTATTTAGGTGTTAGTGCAAGCAAATTTGCTTAGGTGATAAATGGATTGCGGGCCGAGCGGTTCTAGGCGCTACAGTCTGGAACCGCGCGACCGCTACGGTAGCAGGTTCGAATCCTGCCTCGGGCATGGATGTGTGTGTTGTCCTTAGGTTAGTTAGGTTTAAGTAGTTCTAAGTTCTAGGGGACTTATGACCTCAGCAGTTGAGTCCTGTAGTGCTCAGAGCCATTTCTTTGATAAATGGATTCTTCGTTATGTTTCCTTTCAAAATTTTATCTAATAATTGTACTGTGTCATGCCTAATTTAGTTCCTCAAATGGATGTGGATGAGTTAAACATCTGAGATGGAACCCCATCTGAGATGAAACTCTTGTAAAAACGGAAATGGTACGCTTCCGGACTCTGGTTCCCATTCAAAATAGTGTGCACTCACCCCCCTCTACCAGTTCTAGAAGTTTGTAATGAGAACTTCCGAACAACCCTGTATATGACTTTTTTTAGGCGATGCTGTGTAAAAGTGAAACCAGTTTTCTACAAATCTTTCATTTGGTTTTTTATTTACCTACGTTATAAGAATCACATTACACAAGGATATATAGCAGTTTTCTAGTTATATCTGAGGTGGTACAGAGCACTGAATATTTTTTAATCTTTAGACTTTTTATAGATTGCATTACTACTTAATAAAAGACATTATCTATTGGAAAGTGAGATTATATCATTGGATATAATACTATATTTGTTCGTTTGTTAGCATCTTCAAAGAATGTTGTCGTTGAGAGCATATAGTACCAGCTGTGAACGATATTATATTGAGGGTATATAACTTCTCTTTAAGATTTTTCCAGATATTGAAACTGAAACGATTATGAAACAATGAGTTGCATGTGGGACATGAGACCGAGGATTTTCTAAACGTGTCTTTTAAATAGATGTTCATAATGGATTCCAATTACAGTCACCTGAGTAATATTTAGGAAATTACTGACTGTACTTCTTGTAGTAGTGATGGTACACTGTAGTGTTTTATGGTTTTGAGACTTTGAACACTCGCATTCAGCCAGGTTCGTAATAACAAAGGGCTAGCAGTTTGTGATTAGCGTACGTGGAGATTGATTCGACAGTCTTCCGTACAATCATTTCCTATTGATTCTCTAAAATTTATAAACTTATGAAAAACTTAGGCAAGGGCAGTTCTGTTGGAATATTTTCAGACACATTCTGACTTACATTCTCTCATTGCGTGTGTTATGTGTAATGAAAAATGGAAATGAAGTCCCATGCTTCTTTACAGGCCGTAGGGGAACGCTGCGGGAGACCCGCACCGCTTTACTAGGCAAGGTCCTATTGGAGGTGGTTTGCCGTTGCCTTCCTCCGACCGTAATGGGGATGAATGATGGTAATGAAGACGACACAACAACACCCAGTCATCTCGAGGCAGGAAAAATTCCTGACCCGTCGGGAATAGAACCCGGGACCTCGTGCACTGGAAGCGAGAACGATACCGCGAGACCACGAGGGGCGCACGTTATGTGTAATACTGTAACTCTAATCATTTTTGTATTGTTAGTGTACGATCATTTCCATGAAATCGATTTCACTACATTCGTCGTTCAATTATCACGGCGGTCCCTGGATTGTACATAAAAAATGTGTAAGGACTATTATAAAGACTGTTACAAATACGAATTCCTGTTTCTGTAGAAACAGCGAGAGCAAATCCAATTAAACAATTTGGAGGTATCTTGAGGTTGGTGCAACGGAATTCAAAGTTTGGATCAACGGAACCCTTAACCCGCCGTGTCTATGTGATAAGCGTGGTAAGACGGAAGTAGACCTTTCTTGGAGTTGCATAATAAAGTAGCGACTTCCAGTAGCATCAACTCAGTGAGAGATAACAGTCGATGCCTCTTGGCAAACACAAATACGCGCAGGGGCAAATAAAGCTGTCTATCCTTAGAAGACCAAGGAGGTTAATTGCCTGTCTACTTCAAGGAGTCCAACCACTTAAATGCTTTTAGTACAGACGCAGTGACAATGGATGTGCCATGCTGCGATACATTTGCCACAATCGATTCTCCTTCAGCAGTCCCCGCTACATCACCCCTCCACTTCATGGGTTTCGACACCCTTTTCACGTAAATAAAATGTAAGGCAAAACCTGTATGCAGAAATACTACACCTTCTTTGCTGTTTTAAGCACTCTTACGGAAGCTATTTTCTAATTAATGGCCATTTCATAGTAAAAATAAAATACTAAGTACTGACAAAAAATTGAATAGACAAGATACATCTTACAATTTTTTGATACATTTTCCATCTAAGTTTAATTTTTATCGCAGTAATACCCCAACCATAGCCTTTACCCTCTTACAACCACTCCTGCACTGAAGAAAGTCAAGTCTCAACGGTTATTTCCAAAAGAAACTTGTGGAATTTAGTATGTCAAACAGAGTTTTCGTAAATCGTATTTTCATGGATTTTGTTGTCTAAAGCATTTAACACGTAGTAAGTGATTACAGACATCCGATATTATGTTGGTGCCTTCGTATGATGATCACAAATTAGTTATTTAAAAAGGGTCAGTAACACACAATCAAGACAGTCAACAGCAAAAAGGTGAGAGACAAATGAGTTTTATTTAAGGTGAAGAGTTCGAGAACCTCAGACATTAGTTTTCTATCAGATGACTCCATTCGAATTTCTATATAAATAGTGTCAAACACGATATTTCTGCTTATGTGTAGCTCTTTCAGTTTTTGTGGCTCACAAACATATACTGTAGTCACATTCTGATCACTGTAAACTTTAATAAATTGACAGTGGCTCCTCATATTGAATCCTGCTGCATTTGTAGATATATCTGGGACCCTGAGCTCATAAATTGAGTAGTATTGCAGAGATTGTATCAAGCCTCTTAGGTCACTACACTTGTGTAATTACGCTGTATACAGGGTGAGTCAGTAACTGTTGCCACCTAGAATTACTGCGAAAGTATGACAGGAGCTGAAAAGTTTGAGGGACAAATGTTGCATGGGACCACGGGGGCCATAATATGACGTAGATTTTTTGTTGCTAGGTGGAATCGCGTCAAAGATATGAAGGTCAACTTTTTTTTTTTAAATGGACTGCTATAGTTTGGTACTTATTTTCTGATAGCGGCTATTGAGACGAGTCCAATGGTGTGTAACAGTAAGGTCTTTGAAGCTTTATGAAGGTCAAAAAGGTGGCATGAACGTAGAATTACAGAAGGTGTTCGTAATGGTGTCAGCTGGTATGAACGCAGCGCTGCAATCTTCTTATCATGGATTGAGTGGTATTCCTTAACACTTCGGCACTTATCGAAGCACATGCTCTGACAAGTCTCTCTCGCATATCGTGTAAATAGTAAATAATCGCCAAATACACTTATCCCTCTAACGTGAAATTGACATCTAAACACCATTCGACAGTTTCGCAATACAACAACACTAATAGGAACGGTAAGAGTAGTATCGTCGAATTAAGCGAATGTGAATGACGTATTTCTCGGAAGAACAATTCGATATCCTTCTCACCTAAGGATGATGCCAACGAAGTTCAGTGAGAGCTACTTATACGCTGAACGGCATCCTCAACCGCATCACCCTACATGTCGTACATTTAAATATGTTTATGATAAATTGATAACAACTAGATCTTTAACTCATAGGAAAAATATCCGGCAGAGGAAGGTTACTACCGAGGAAACGCAAATTAGTACTCTTGCCATTGTGGTTCGAGATCCTTGTGTTAGTTCGCGTCAAATCGCAAGGGAATCTGGCATGAGCCAGAGTAGTGTTGTTCGTGTTCTGCATCACCATGAATATCATCCTCACCATATCAGTCTCTACTACAATTAACAGGTACGGGTTGTATGCGTCGCATACAATTCTGCCGATGGGTTCAGCTTCAGATTCAAAAGGATGACACATTTATTAATTTGATTTTATTTAGTGACGAGGCTACATTCACGAACCATGGAAAATATTAACTTTCACAACATGCATTATTGGGCAACTGAAAATCCATGTTGGCTGTAACAAGTTGCACACCAAAAACCGTGGTCGGTGAATGTATAGTGTGGGTTTCTGGAGGGTAGAATTATAGGCTCGTATCTCATCGAAGAAAATCTTAATGGTGGGAAGTACCCCACATTCCTGCAAGAAGCATTAGGTCTGTTACTGGAAGAAATACCTTTAGCAACAAGAAACAGAATGTGGTATCAACACGATGGGTGTCCGGCACATTTTTCGCTCATGGCTAGAAATGATCTGCAGAGACAATTCCCAAATCGTTCGCTTGGACGCGAAGGAGATGTGTCGTGGCCGGCTCGTTCGCCAGACTTGACGCCTCTGGATATTTTCTTGTGGGGATTCGGAAAAAAACATTGTTTATAAAGACGTTCCAACTACACCTGAAGATATGCGAGAGAGAACTGTCAGAGCATGTGCTTCGATAATTGCTGATGTGATAAGGAATGCCACTCAATGTATGATAAGAAGATTGCAGCACTGCAATTATACCATTGGTGATCCCTTGGAATACCTTTTGTAAATAGACGTTTATGCCACCTTTGTGACCTTCGTTGCCTTCAAAGACCTTCCTGTTACACATCATTGGATTCGTCTCGATAGCCGCTATCAGAAAATAAGTACCAAACTGTAGCATCTGATTTAAAAAAGAAAGTTGACCTTCATATCTCTGAAGCGACCCCACCTAGCAACAAAAAACCAACGTCATATTGTGGCCCCCGTTGCCCCATGCAACTTTTACCCTTCAAACTTTTCAGCTCCTATCGTACTTTTGGAGTTATTCTTGGTGGCAATAGTTAGTGACTCACTCTGTATATTGTAACGAAGCTTATTCAGAATTTTGATGCAGTGAATTGTTTCCAAACAACAATGATATAACTATACAACAAGGTTCTTGTGTCACTACTATTCACATCACACCTGGTGCCTTACTGTAGTCAAATTTATCCCTTTACGATGAAATAACGTGAAATACTGTCTATACATCCAAAGGAACTTGGAATTAAACAACGCTGTTCAGTACAATTCAGATAAAAATGTAATACCTTTCTACTATGTTCAAAAAAGCTGAAGTAAGCACTCTAGGTCACTCAGTACGGTCTCTGTACACTGTGTCACACGATTCTCACAAAAGAGAAATTAATTCGTAATGCGTAAGAAACATCACACCAACAGGACTCAATATTATGGAATTTTTGTAGTCATCTTTGGAAAGAAGGATACGTAATCGCCGACCGGGGTGGCCGAGCGATTCTAGGCGCTACAATCTAGAATCGCGCTATCGCTACGCTCGCAGGTTCGAATCCTGCCCCGGGCATGTGTGTGTGTGATGCCCTTATGTTAGTTAGGTTTAAGTAGTTCTAAGTTCTAGGGGACTAACGACCTCAGAAGTTAAGTCCCATAGTGCTCAGAGCCAACTGAACCATTTTGATACGTGATCGCTATCCATGTCAGTCGTCGTTACCTCTGTGTTTTGTGCTCTGAGACTTACCCAACGAACCGCCGAGAAAATTTGAAATGATAATATTTACACTTTTATTAGATATTTAAACAGACCGCCGTATATAAAAATACTGATACCGGAGGAGGCCTCGAGATCGCAGGGCTGACATTCTTTCTTGCTACTATTCCTCCGTCTGGAAACTCAAGAAAAAGTTCCAGGATGCAAGACTTGATTTCAAAGCGCCATGTTGAGCCTCAGTTCTCGAAATCACCCTAGTTTAGTTGGACAGTGAAAATTTGCCCCCTAAAATAGTTCTTTCTGTTGAATATCAGTTAAAATATATAAAAGGCATCATACTTAAATTGTATACGTTAAATGTATTAATAAAATAGTAAAATACACTGACGCGAAAAATCGCAGCACCAAAAAGTTATTAATGTAGAGTAAAGAAATTTCGGGAATGCATTTGTCTAGGTAACATGTTTAAATGACTAACAATGCAAGAGCACAGGTTAATGTAAGCACGAGATAAGCCATGGCTAATGTGAAATGCTGGTACATTTACAACAGTTTTAACTGCCAGAATGTTGAATGCAAGTAAGCAAACGTGCGTGCATTGCGTTATGCTGGGGCCGGATGTCAGTTTGCGGGGCGGAATTCCACGCCCGTTGCACTTGATCCGCCAACACAGGAACGGTTGTTGCTGGTTGTGGACAGCGCTGGAATTGTCTTCCGATGACTTCCCGTATGTGCTCGACTGGAAGCAGATCTGTTGATCGTTCAGGCTAAGGCAACATGTCGACATTCTGAAGAGCATGCTGTGTTACAACAGCGGTGTGTGGGAATGAGTTATCCTGTTGGAAAACACCCACTTGAATGCTGTTCATGATTAGCAGCAGAATAGGTCGAATCACCAATTGATGTACAAGTTTGCAGCCAAGGTGAGTGGGATAACCACAAGAGTTCTCCTGCTGCCATACGAAATCACACCCTAGACCGCAATATAGCAGAAGGAACAACCAGCTTCTCCTTGCCCTATTACACCATCCCATTAGAAGTAAGTGAGGATACGGTAATGGCGTCTTTGTCGCCTTAAGGGCGTTCTTGGGTGACACCAACTAACTACGTCCAGTCTCAGAGGTAACTAACGCTCAGAAAACATGATTTGCTGGCTCATACTGATACTGCTAGATTTATTCAGTTTTTTTCCATCGTTGTATGTCACGCGATCCGTCGCATTGACCAGTCTTCCATATTCACGGAGAGATACATCGAAAGATACAGGAAATTAATACAAAAAATGTATGAGTGGTATCACATAAACGGACATCGAACCGAAGTGGAAGTTCGCTGCACTGAGGGAAACAATGTTTGTGCGTGTGAAAACATTTAAACGTATGACGTAAATGTGGGATCGAGGACACGAGCGTGTGATGTCGTTTCGCTTCGATGCTTTGAAAAGCTGCTACATGTGTTTAACTTCTTTAAAATTTCATTTTAATGGTCTTTTAAGCATCTTATACAATGATGTGCTCTGTTGTTTCTGTGGTTGCTGTTTGTTTAACTTTGATCACAGGGTATGCAACAACAATGCTATGTCACCTAAACCGTCCAGGACCATTGCCTAGCAATTACTTCCTTATTCACTCGAGTACTAGAAGTCCCTATACGAATTCGTTCTGTGAGTTATTGAGTAGAAGGAGCTGCAGATTTGATTCAAGTGTTGTATCGTTGGGTTTTGCGTTTCGAGAACAACTAACGAAGCACTTTAAAGTTCTTCAAGAGCTTTACATGCTTTGTGCGAAGCTTCAAAGGCGAGGTGTATTTACTTGCAAGAGGTATGAGCCATTTATTTAACTATCATATATTTACTTACCATAGAGTAAGAATATCGTATAAGCTTTAAAAGACTGTATATTTAGTAGAGAAATAGTGACAAATTGAAGCTTGTTGTGAGGTTTTATGTGATTTCAGTACATGAGCTGGGTAACAAAATATAAGGTCAAACAGCTCATTGTTTTAATATTTCATGCAGTTACAAACGTTAAATTTTTACTTGTATAGGTGGAACTCGTTACTTGGTTTTTGCCGAAGATCGTGTGGAGCAACAGCAATGTATTTTGAGATCAAAAATTCCTTGTTGGGAGTGGCCGCGTGACAATTGGAGTGACGGAGCATCCACTTGTCTGCAATGTCCAGTCTTATTCGGGTTCAACCTTTCCCTAAGTCTTTCAAGGACATCTTTCTAAATCAGTTGGTTGACAGTGTCTCCTGGATGAACAAATTCTTTATGCAAGAAAACAAATGTCAAAAAAGGAATCTCTGATTTGTTCATTCGAGCTATTTTCGTCGAGGAGATGTCTCTGTGTGCCACACCTTACCTTGCCACTTGGTCTCAGGATCTTGCTCAAGAAGCCAGGATTCACGAGCTGTGATAACACGACTGAACCATTCGTTGTCATTGGCAACTCTCTCAACAGGATAAACGCACACGTTTCTTAGATTGTCATTCTGCTCAATTGTGAGGTTTTTCGGCAGCATTTTGGCACAAATCTTTCGCATGTGCAAAACTTTAGTCAAACTAGAATGTACGGTAAAAGTGTGTAAGTTTACAGGTCACCAATCATCCGCATTATTAAATGCCGGTCTGATCTGACAAGGGTACGAACACGTACAACATTTTCATCGGTTTTCGAAGGTGAAGGTCTTCCATAACAATGTTCAGTTTCAACGTCCTGTCGACCTTACAGAAGTGATTTGTGCCAGCGAAAAACTTGTACTATTGATAGGCAATGTTCCCTTTAGGCCTACTTCAAATTGAATTATGTTGAACTATAGTTAATCGTTAATTCGACTTTGAGTTTATCACCTATCTGGGCGTTTTCATGATTTAGGAACTGCAGGACATCTTTCAATAGTAAAACATGATTATTTCGTCGTACAGAGATTTAATTTATTCAAAACCTTGTCGCAGTGCTTTTCTAATTTTTGATATTTACTTTCCTAAACAACATGCTTTGTATTTACTGGGATTTCTGTTTAACGTTGATCACAGGGTATACTAACAACAATTCTATGTAACCTAAAACGGTCGAGGACCGTTGCCTAGGAATTACTTTCGTATTGTCTCGTGTACTAGAATTGTATATACGAATTCGTTCTGTTAGTTATTGAGTAAAAGGAGCTTCAGCTGTGATTCAAGTGATTTAGCGTTGGATTTTGCTTTTCGAGAACAACTAAGGAAATGTTTTATAGTTCTTGGGGAGCTTTAGAAGCTTTGAGCTAAGCGAACACCCGGCCTCATAGGCGAGTTGCGTTGTACCCGCAAGAGGTATGAGCCATTGACTTATCTATGACCTACTTATTCATCACACAGGATCATCTGCAGTTAGAATGTCGTATAAGCTTTTAAATGACGGTTAATTTAATGCAGACTTACTGCCAAATTGAAGTATCAGGTGGAGTGTGATGTGATTACAGAACCTGAAGTTATTAACACTATAGAACATAAAATAGCGCATTGTGTTAATTTTGCAATGTTAATTGCTTACTTGTAGAGGCAGATCTCGTTACCTAGTTTCTGGCGAAGTTCAAGTGCTTTCACCTTGTATTCTTAAATTAAATTCTTAATTCCACAATGGCAACCATGTCAAGCGCACTACCCGATTCCACACATCTGGCTTGACCTATGACACCCTGTGTGACGTTGTGAATTTACGTTGCGAAAGATGAGAACCGGGCGGGTTGTTACTAAATGTTAACGTGTGCTTGTTTTAGTTACGAGTGTAATCCATGATGTTTGTAAACCATGTTTTTTATGTCAAATATGTCCTGATGTGGTATGGATGTAACTTGAGATCACAGCTTAAACTGTCGTGCGAGAAATTAGCAGCGATTATATTTTTATTTTGTTTTCTGACAGATATTTGGCTGTTTCTTTCTGTATTTTGCACGATTTCCGAGGGTAATTGTAGGCAGAACCTACAGAGCAAATGATAAATTTTTGAGAGAGAAACGATTAGTGATTATGGTTATCATGTTGATTTTTACAATTATTCAAGTGTCTTTATAAGGTGGGAAGTTTGTTGAGGCTGAGGTTAGCCAGGAACCTTAACTGCTTCGTTGATATACTCGTGAGTAAAACTTGTAGTGATGTTGATAATATTTTTTAAAAATTACAAATATTTGGCTATTTTTCGAATATTACTTCGCTGAGGTTCACGTATATGAAATCGATTGTTAATATTAGGCTCATATTGTTTTTACAGTGACTAACTTTTGTGCTGCATAATTGCTTTTGTGCCGTGGTTCGTAGTAATGGTTTAGCTGAATGGCATCGAGTTTTTGGTATTTATAAGTCACTTATTTATTTTAGGGTTTGAGATTTTAATTTTTGTTTTTAGTTTGATTCCAATTTTTTGTACATATTTTCTTTCGGTTTGTTCTTGAGGAATTTGTGTTGTTATCCTTCGATTAAGATGATGTCACGGGGTTTTTATTTGTATCTCTGCGCTCGTTTTTAGCAATAGAGATCACTCGAAAGACATGAGTCAAGTTTTGTGTGTGTGTTTGTGTCTTTTTGTTTCTTGTGTTCAGTTTACCCTCGAGAAATTCGTGTCTCATTTTTGGATTAGGTGATTTTTTGTGTTTTTTTGGAGGGTGGGCGGGTGTGGATGAAGGGGGTGGATGGGCAGACTGGTACTGTTGTTTTATGTTGAACTATACAGGCTATATCCTCTATGTACACAGATATATCACTGCTTGTTACTTTTTTTATATTTATCGGGTTTATTACTGAACAGTTCCTGGGTGTTATTTATCGATTATGTCGTTTCGTTGGGCTGTGTCTGGTATCACTGTCTTTGTTTGATCTGTATAGGTCAAGAGAATTATTCAAATCGAGTTTTGTATTTTCTGTATATTTTCCTTTAGTTTGTTGTTGTTGTTGTGGTCTTCAGTCCTGAGACTGGTTTGATGCAGCTCTCCATGCTACTCTATCCTGTGCAAGCTTCTTCATCTCCCAGTACCTACTGCAACCTACATCCTTCTGAATCTGCTTAGTGTATTGATCTCTTGGTCTCCCTCTACGATTTTTACCCTCCACGCTGCCCTCCAATGCCAAATTTGTGATCCCTCGATGCCTCAGAACATGTCCTACCAACCGATCCCTTCTGCTAGTCAAGCTGTGCCACAAACTTCTCTTCTCCCCAATCCTATTCAATACCTCCTCATTAGCTACGTGATCTACCCACCTTATCTTCAGCATTCTTCTGTAGCACCACATTTCGAAAGCTTCTATTCTCTTCTTGTCCAAACTAGTTATCGTCCATGTCTCACTTCCATACATGGCCACACTCCATACAAATACTTTCAGAAACGACTTCCTGACACCTAAATCTATATTCGATGTCAACAAATTTCTCTTCTTGAGAAACGCTTTCCTTGCCATTGCCAGTCTACATTTTATATCCTCTCTACTTCGACCATCATCGGTTATTTTACTCCCTAAATAGCAAAACTCCTTTACTACTTTAAGTGTCTCATCTCCTAATCTAATTCCCTCAGCATCACCCGACTTAATTTGACTACATTCCATTATCCTCGTTTTGCTTTTGTTGATGTTCATATTATATCCTCCTTTCAAGACACTGTCCATTCCGTTCAACTGCTCTTCCAAGTCCTTTGCTGTCTCTGACAGAATTACAATGTCATCGGCGAACCTCAAGGTTTTTACTTCTTCTCCATGAATTTTAATACCTACTCCGAATTTTTCTTTTGTTTCCTTTACTGCTTGCTCAATATACAGATTGAATAACATCGGGGAGAGGCTACAACCCTGTCTCACTCCTTTCCCAACCACTGCTTCCCTTTCATGCCCCTCGACTCTTATAACTGCCATCTGGTTTCTGTACAAATTGTAAATAGCCTTTCGCTCCCTGTATTTTACCCCTGCCACCTTCAGAATTTGAAAGAGAGTATTCCAGTCAACATTGTCAAAAGCTTTCTCTAAGTCTACAAATGCTAGAAACGTAGGTTTGCCTTTTCTTAATCTTTCTTCCAAGATAAGTCGTAAGGTCAGTATTGCCTCACGTGTTCCAACATTTCTACGGAATCCAAACTGATCTTCCCCGAGGTCGGCTTCTACCTGTTTTTCCATTCGTCTGTAAAGAATTCGCGTTAGTATTTTGCAGCTGTGACTTATTAAACTGATAGTTCGGTAATTTTCACATCTGTCAACACCTGCTTTCTTTGGGATTGGAATTATTATATTCTTCTTGAAGTCTGAGGGTATTTCGCCTGTCTCATACATCGTGCTCACCAGATGGTAGAGTTTTGTCATGACTGTTTCTCCCGACGCCATCAGTAGTTCTAATGGAATGTTGTCTACTCCCGGGGCCTTGTTTTGACTCAGGTCTTTCAGTGCTCTGTCAAACTCTTCACGCAGTATCTTATCTCCCATTTCGTCTTCATCTACATCCTCTTCCATTTCCATAATATTGTCCTCAAGTACATCGCCCTTGTATAAACCCTCTATATACGCCTTCCACCTTTCTGCCTTCCCTTCTTTGCTTAGAACTGGGTTGCCATCTGAGCTCTTGATATTCATACAAGTCGTTCTCTTATCTGCAAAGGTCTCTTTAATTTTCCTGTAGGCAGTATCTATCTTACCCCTAGTGAGACAAGCCTCTACATCCTTACATTTGTCCTCTAGCCATCCCTGCTTAGCCATTTTGCACTTCCTGTCGATTTCATTTTTGAGACGTTTGTATTCCTTTTTGCCTGCTTCATTTACTGCATTTTTATATTTTCTCCTTTCATCAATTAAATTCAATATTTCTTCTGTTACCCAAGGATTTCTATTAGCCCTCGTCTTTTTACCTACTTGATCGTCTGCTGCCTTCACCACTTCATCCCTCAGAGCTACCCATTCTTCTTGTACTGTATTTCTTTCCCCCATTCCTGTCAATTGTTCCTTTATGCTCTCCCTGAAACTCTCTACAACCTCTGGTTCTTTCAGTTTATCCAGGTCCCATCTCCTTAAATTCCCACCTTTTTGCAGTTTCTTCAGTTTCAATCTGCAGTTCATAACCAATAGATTGTGGTCAGAATCCACATCTGCCCCTGGAAATGTCTTACAATTTAAAACCTGGTTCCTAAATCTCTGTCTTACCATTATATAATCTATCTGAAACCTGTCAGTATCTCCAGGGTTCTTCCATGTATACAGCCTTCTTTTATGATTCTTGAACCAAGTGTTAGCTATGATTAAGTTATGCTCTGTGCAAAATTCTACAAGGCGGCTTCCTCTTTCATTCCTTCGCCCCAATCCATATTCACCTACTATGTTTCCTTCTCTCCCTTTTCCTACTGACGAATTCCAGTCACCCATGACTATTAAATTTTCGTCTCCCTTCACTACCTGAATAATTTCTTTTATCTCGTCATACATTTCATCTATTTCTTCATCATCTGCAGAGCTAGTTGGCATATAAACTTGTACTACTGTAGTAGGCATGGGCTGTGTGTCTATCTTGGCCACAATAATGCGTTCACTATGCTGTTTGTAGTAGCTAACCCGCACTCCTATTTTTTTATTCATTAGTAAACCTACTCCTGCATTACTCCTATTTGATTTTGTATTTATAACCCTGTAATCACCTGACCACAAGTCTTGTTCCTCCTGCCACCGAACTTCACTAATTCCCACTACATCTAACTTTAACCTATCCATCTCCCTTTTTAAATTTTCTAACCTACCTGCCCGATTAAGTGATCTGACATTCCACGCTCCGATCCGTAGAACGCCAGTTTTCTTTCTCCTGATAACGACGTCCTCTTGAGTAGTCCCCTCCCGGAGATCCGAATGGGGGACTATTTTACCTCCGGAATATTTTACCCAAGAGGACGCCATCATCATTTAATCATACAGTAGAGCTGCATGTCCTCGGGAAAAATTACGGCTGTAGTTTCCCCTTGCTTTCAGCCGTTCGCAGTACCAGCACAGCAAGGCCGTTTTGGTTAATGTTACAAGGCCAGATCAGTCAATCATCCAGACTGTTGCCCCTGCAACTACTGAAAAGGCTGCTGCCCCTCTTCAGGAACCACATGTTTGTCTGGCCTCTCAACAGATACCCCTCCGTTGTGGTTGCACCTACGGTACGGCCATCTGCATCGCTGAGGCACGCAAGCCTCCCCACCAACGGCAAGGTCCATGGTTCATGGGGGGAGGCCTTTGGTTTATTCTTGAGGAATAAGAGTGGATTATTTTTCGATATTTTGGTTGCTCTGGAATGATCTTAGGTTAATTAAACTTTTTATAGTTTATCCCCACCCAAAGCTCTCTCATTTCTACCTTTGTCCCGTTACTTTCATTTTATTTGCTGATTGAAATACTTCGTGGCTTTTTATGTTCGTTAAGAATTGTAGTATGCAACACACAGTTGCAGTAGTACATTGTAGTAGAGACGATCCATTTCGGTCTAGGAACAAACCATCATGGCGTCCAAAAACTATCTCCGGTATGCTTCTGCGATAACTGGAACCGCAGTTATCGGATGTACATTGTTCCAAGAGTCATATTAGCTGTATTTACGTAACAATATGCCCATTTAACCTCATAGACGTTCTTTCCCAGTGTTACATATCTACAGATAACATCAATGATTTTGCTATGTACACTTGCTAACTACCATTGCAATTACACAAACGCATGTCCGAGACGGTTTTTGCACCCATGATGATCTGATTCTAGACCGAAATCGATCGTCTCTAGTAAAATGTACCGTTACAGCTGTGTACTGTATAATGCAGTTCTTAATATTCATTAAATTTATACACCACTTCCACAGAATATTTTTTATGTTTCTTTTCGACCATAATGGTCTATATTGTGGCTGCCATCTTGAAGAATGTAATGAGACTCTTATTAAATATCATCTGTGGCTGTCATTCTCACACGTGCAAACTATCAACTTTACTGTAAATATGACGTCGTGAGGCAAGGTAGAGAGGTAGAACTGTAGCGTGCTCTATTCTCTTTAGTTACTTAGTTTCACAATGTCAATAATCACAGCGATCTTTCACACTTGTCGACTGCCCATACATACTGTATGTGATCTTTCTAGGGTCATGCTGCTGTAATTTTCTTCCGTCTTTGAAGATGAACACATTTTGGAAACTGGTGCAAAGTGTGTGGAGTTCTTCTGAGTATACCACTCCCGTTGCTTAAGGCACTTGAATTAATAGCTTGGAGTATTTTTAACTGTTAAATTAATTGGGAATTTATTAGCTATTTTGGCATTTTCCTCATTTAGACACTTTTGGATACCTTTCAATAGCAAAACGTGATTATTATGTCTTACATACATTTAAATTATTTAAAATTTCATTCGTGTGCTTGTTTTACTATTGATATCGACGTTCCTATACAATGATGTGCTCTACATTTCCTGCGGTTCCTGCTTAATGTTGATCGCAGGGTATGCTAACAACAATTCTCTGTTACCTAAGCCGTCGAGAACCGTTGTATTACTTCCGTATTCTCTTGAGTACTAAAGTTATTGAGTAAAAGAAGCATCAGATTTGATTAAAGTGTTATAGCGTTTAAGTCTGTGTTTCGGGAACAACTAAGGGAGCATTTTAAAGTTTTTGGGTAACTTTAGAAGTTTGAGCGAAGCGAACGCCCATCTTCAGAAGCGAGGCGCGTTGTACCGCAAGACGTATGAGTCATTGACTTAACCGTCACCTATTAACTTGCCATACAGAGACATCTACACTTTCTTGCAGAATCACCAGCAATTAGAATATCGTGTAAGTATTTAAATGACTGTGAATTTAGTGGAGAAGTACTGATAAGTTGAAGCTTATCAGCAGACAGTATTGTGATTTCGGAACACGTAATTAGTAACCGTGTAATATGTGGAAATCACATTGTCTTAATTTTTCATACAGTTTCAAAGGTTTGTTACTTGAATTGTAGAGACAAATTACTTTACTTAGTTTCTGATGAAGTTCACTTGCATTTATCACATATTCTCAAATTAATTACTTAGTTTCACAATGATAACCGTGCCTCCAATTTTCCTGTCTGTAATCATTGCTCCGTCGTGCTGCTGGAACTTTCTTTCGTCTGTGAAGAAGAAGAATGGTTGAAAACTGATAGCAACTGCACAGAGTAACGTTCAGTCGAGCTGGCTCTGTAACAAAACAGTTTTCTTTTCCTGTTGCTTAAGGAAACCGAATATCTTAGAGTGTTGTTAGCTGTTAAGTCCATTGGGAGTTGGTTAGCTATTCAAGTGTTTTCATCAGATACTGCTGGATGTCTTTCAGTCGCAAAATATGATTATTTTGTGGTACATACTTTAAAGGTATTTAAAATTATGCAGCACTGCTCGTTTAATCTTTCCTATTGACGTTGCTAAATAGTGTAGATCGCGGCAGTTACTGGTGTTGGTATTTAATGTCGATCTCGGGCAATGCTAACAACAATGCTGTCGTCTGAAGAGTCGTGATCGGTTGCCTAGCAGTTACTTCCGTAGTCTCTCTAGTAATTGAAATAACGATACGAATTCGTTCTCCAAGTTTTTGAGTTAAAGAAGTTTCTGTTTTGATTCATGTATTGCAGTGTTACATTTTGTCTTTCGAGTCTCAGTAATGAAACATTTTAAAGTTCTTGAGGAGCTCTGTAAGCGAACGCCCTACTGCAGAAGCAAGGTACATTATATCCGCAAGTGGTATGAGCTAGTTATTTATTTTTCAACTGTTTATTTACCGTATAAAGGCAGATGCAGTTTCAATATCGTACAATGTTTTAAATATCTAGGCATGTAGTGCAGCAGTTCTGGGATTGTTATTTCAGTGCACAGTTTCAGTACGTGAGGCAGCTATAAAGGTTACGAGAGTACTTGACTTGTAGGACAGATTTCTTTATTGAGCATTTGACAATGTTCACTTGCTGGAACCGTGTATTCTCAAAATTATTGCTTAGTTTCACAACGGGAAGGCGTCACCTATCGCTATCACATTATATTTTTTGTCGTCTGTAAGCAGCTGCAGAGTGCCACAATGAGATGACAAGGCACAGTAGCAAAACTATTTTCTCTTCCTCTTATATAAGGCAATGAAATTAATATATTTGAGCATTGTTAAATGTTAATTCCGATGGGTGTTTATAAACTGTACTTGTGTTTTATGCATTTAGGTATCGCTGGGTAAACTTGAGTGGCAAGTATGGTTGTTACGTAGTACGTGTTGTTGTTTATTTCACATGGCGGTAAAGAGTGCTTCTAGGTTTAGTATTGAACTTATATTGTTGATGACTCTGTCACAAAGAAGGAAAGCTGCAGCCTGTGGAGAAAACACTGACACCGACGGAGGGGTAGCTGTAAAAACATTAATCTCGTCACACAGTGCAGAGAGATTAGGGATTAAAGCCACCCCACTGTCACATAGTTAATTAATTAGTAAGTCTATGCCACCAAAAAGACGCTGCCACAAGTACATACAAATCAGATTACCGCTCCTGCCTCACAGTCCCATATTGCGCAGGACGTAGGATAATAACTGATCAAACATGAAGTTCTGATAACTGTACATGGCGTATGTGTGAAAGTAGCGTTGTGTTTTACTGTCTTGTTTGTTAATGTTCTATCAACAGTCAAGCCTATAAATAATTACTATCAAAACAAAATTATTTTTTACAGAATAATGAACATGACTTTTGGCTGGAATCGAAGAACTGATGTTATTTTGATTCAAGTATTACGAATTACTGACAAAGAACTGAAACAGTTTTTGGCTAGTAATAAATAGATTTGCTTTTTGGATTCCATCGATTTGGATTTTATAGGTTGTTTCTAACACTGACAGCTATTTTTATTACAAAGACTAAGCTTACAGACACGACATCACGATCTCAAGTTTTTTCTTGCGATCCACTTGTGAGACTGCTATTAAATTAACTCATGGAGATGGTCTGGCCATATATAATGAACTGCCCGTTATCGTTCCAGCAATGTTCCGATGCATAAGGACGTTTTTCTTCCAGTGTGTGGGAGGGGAGAAAGACGGAGGTCTGCGACTGGAGAAGAACTTGGTCGCTGTTGAGGTGAGTCATGTCACTTTGCGTTATAGATATAATATGCAAAGCATTACTGCCTTAGAGCTACATGATTGCACATTTCATCGTCAATAAATATTACATACTGTCAGTATTTACTGTAAATCAGGGATCCCCAAACTATTTTGGACAAGTGACCCCTTTTCGAAAATGAACTGTTACTTCAGACCCCCATGGCCATATTACCTACTTTTAAGATCAACCCCATTATTCATAATGGTCCGCTAACTTAAAACAGCTGCTACAGAGTGTTATTTTTCTAACGTGACTGAAAGACGTACTTTCGAACTCATTATCTTGCACAAACTTGTCCACACAGACTTGCCGAGTTTTTCATCTTGTACGAACTTGAGACATTACATTACTACAACAATGCTATTTCCTACGAAAATATTAATAATTCTTAGTACACGTAACACAACATAAACAATACAGTACGTACCTATCTTGAAAGTTTTAAATAAGAACTTGTGTTAATTTAATAGGGGCCGATTTACAGACCTCGTCGACTCCCAAGAACAGTTATCGTTTATGTCGACCCTCAGGAAACCGATATCGACCCCAAGGGATCGATATCGACCACTTTGGGAATCCCTGCTGTAAGTGAATCAGTGGCTCCTTTAGGCACCCCATGTGACAAGTCATCGTAAGTAATATGTTTTAAACGGGCATCTCTGCTCGAGTTACGCTTATATCGATTGTATGTTGGGTTGGGTGCAGGAAAGGCAGGGCGTTTATGATAAGTGTGGTTGGAGGTGGTAAAACAGTAAACATGCTACAAAAAGTTAAAATATAAAAATTATAAAAAAATCTCACCGACCGACCGTCATGTCATCCTGAGCCTATAGGCGTCACTTGATGCGGATATGGAAGTGCTGTTGTCTGCTTTCGTGGCCACATCTAAAATACCGCCACAGATGAATGTCACTGGTGGATGGGTGGATTTGTTGATTACTGGACCAAAATGGGATGAGCTAGTCATTCAGAGCGAAATGAGAGGAGCTAGTCACTCAGCAACACACAAAAGTGTTCAATGTCGTCTCCAGAACTACAGAATTTTTTAAAAATTTATCATGTGTCGATTTCACGTAAAATAAAGAGCTTGTCTCTTCTTAAATTCACTTATGCCTTCTCATCAAAAGGTTATATGCACATAAAATATGGCATATAAGAATTTTTTTTGCTACAGGCATTGCAGATCGTGTGGTCCTCTCTCGAGAGTATTAAGTTATTAGTTGGAAATATGTCCTATTCAGATGGGAGTCAGGTTGACTTCAGCGTGTCAGAGTGATAAGTATGTGGTGGTACTAGGCCGGACAACTGGCCAGTCACACCTTCTCCTGCAGTCGTATGTTTTTCTGACCTGCAGGATAATGGCACGTTTTGTCTCGTTGCGTTTCCCACAGGCCTCCTTGGCTGCATGATTTGCTTGCTCTTTTCCACAGATCCCACAGCCCCTAGCTACTCTCTTCTACGTTATTAGCACATTATATCCCCACTTCTGCCATTAGATAAGATAATGCTGACAGCCTAGCCCAGATGCCGATTAAATGATTGCAAGAACTCTGTTGAAGGCCATCAAATTTAGCGCTGACCTAAGACATAGTGAGTTTATACTAACCAAATAATGAACGTGCCAGGAAGTTATTTAAGTGACATTATTTAAGAACATCCGCAGTATGATTCTGGTATGGCTTGAATGGAAGTGTCCCTGTTAAGTTGTAAAGAATTATGCTGAAAGGTCTTGTAAGAGCAGAACTTCACTTAACATGCGTCCAAACCATGTGACTGGTTGAAGACGAAATTGCAGACCATTTGACTGCTCTACGAGTTACCTGCTAACCGGGGTTAATATATGATGACCAAAGGAAATTTATACTGGAATTTAAGACGTCCAAGCCTAATGTTGTGTTCGCAAGAACGAACAGGAAAACGGAATAAAAAGATTATAGGTGTGCCTCAAGTAGTTCCACTGTATCATACTAGCGCTCTTGCGTTCCAACTTAACACTTCGTCCGTAGTATAAAGGAAGTGAACGTGGAAGAACAGAGGTATAGCTTGGATGTTGCAGCCAATCAGTGTAAATTCACTATCGTTACCTCCAGACCCATAAATTCTCAATAAATGTCACACTTTGAAACACCTGCAGTGCTATGTCTGAATCATAAAGATGTTCTATTTCATAAAACTAATAAGTTCTTGTTCCACAGGTTCGTCAGTTAACACTGGACGAGTTTTTTGTGCAGCTACTGCAGAAACGGCTGCAGGAAGAAAAAGAAGAAATCCGTGCCAGTCCGGTGAGTGTAGTTGCAATCAGTATAGACAACGATAGCTCGTGCTTCAAAGTGTAGTTTTCGAATCATGATTACATGTACACTCACTTCCTAACGTGATACTGGTTATGGCTCTGCTTCCGGGTGTTTTACCGCGTTGTTTGATTTTGTGCACAATTTTTCGATGAACGACCCAGCCGTCTTCTTCGGGTGCTGGGAGTTTTGCTGCTACGTGTACTCACTGCATGGACTCTTAACCACTCCGCAAACGTCACACGACCAGAAGAAGATAGCTCGATCAGTTGTTGAAATATTTCCCTCGAAATAGGAACAGAAACACGACAAAACTTCCGGAAGCACATCATTAACCTATGACTCCGCGAAAATCTTAGAGATAACGGGATATTAGTTATTTGTTAGTATTACTATTTGCTGAGATGTGAGGACGAGTGACGTTACTTGGATGTGAGAGTGAATCACTGAAAACTTAATATCGATATTCTAACCTGCTAAATTCGTGATAAATATAACAATTTTCTATCATATGAATTAGCATAACTTCTGTATTCTTAACTTCTGAATTACTTGATATGTTGGATAGCAAAAACTAATAATTGCTTTTCCAACAGGAGCGTCAGTTCACACTGGACGAGGTTTTTGTGGAGCTGCTGCAGAAACGGCTCCAGGAAGATGAATAAAGCCATGCTGATAAGGTGAGTAAAACTTCGATCTGCATGGAGAACAACAGATTTTAATTTCTAAGTGTTTCTCGTTTCATGACCACATCGTAACTACCTTCAGAATGGTGATCTGTGTTATTTTCCCGAATCTACAGTTGCACCTTTTAATATCACAAAACATCTGTCATCTTAGATAGAACGATAAGCGAACAAAATCCAAAATTCAATGGTGCACCCGTAAATTCTATTATACTGAACTGTGGGTAGTTATGATGATACTTGCAAAATCGTTGTTCTGTAACAGTTATGAAATGAGACGTAGCTCTTCAGTGACAGTGATTATTTTGCTTTAGTAATGGTAGGTTCCAGTTAAACTCGAGAATCAACTGTACATTACGGTTGCGTACACTTTCAGAGTATAGAGAGGATCAAACAAAAAAAAAAAAGAAAAAAAAACATTTCTCTCTGTGTCTTCCCTCCCACAAAAGAGTTATCAGGTTTTGAATATAGTTTCACCTTGAGCGATCCACGCTGCTTTTACTTTTTCTTTTGGTTCCGTTCTTTTATTCTATATCAACGTTTATTTTCCTATCACATAACTATCCATGAAGCCCTCCAAATTTCAGTTGAACAATTCGAAAACTTTTTTAAGAAACACCACAATTCCGGCATACGTAGGTATACCAGTAGTCACAGTTCTCTCAGTTTCATTATGTGCAGAAGTTAATTGAGTATAATGGTCGATATAATGGTCGAAATATTCTTATACAACAACTATCTACCATGATGATATAACGATTTTGTAATCAATTTCTTGAGAAGGAAGGAGGGTAGTGGCAAACAGTCGTTGTTGGTAGGTTTTAATTTTAAGATCATATTTACGATACTTAGTATCCTTGGGTTGATGAATAGGGGCTACAGGAACATCCCTCCGCTAAAACTATCTCTGGTTCAGAAAAATTTATAAAATGTGTTGCATGCTTTTACTAAAAAAATATTAGGAAATGCACTACATTTCTTCCAATGGATATAAACTACTAACTTTGCCTCGTATCTGTTTCACAGTGTTTGCAATATCGATACAGAAATCGAACATCGGGTATTCAGATAATTCTCTTTAGGTGTCATAGGAACCCACCGTCATGTGATCACGTTTTTAGTTCTGAAATTTAATTTTGTCTTCAGGTCAGTCCAGTGGCCTCCCCACCAACCACGGAGGCTCCAGACTCCACACCGTGCAGCTGTTCAGAGCCACCAAACCATACGCTGCTCGTTGGGGGCGCCGCCGTCAACTCGGCGTCCGCAGAAGACTGTCTGGCTGCTAAACAGCTAGACTGCGATACCGCGGCCAACACCACCTGTAATGACAGTTGCCAATTCAATAAAACTTCGGTTTAATTCTATAACTTGGGCGCGTTATTGATTTTAGTTCGGTGGCGTTGTGATAACACACGTGACTCGCATTTGGATTGACGGTGGTACAAGTTCCTATTTGACCATCAGGATCTAGGGTTTGAGTGGTATCTCTAAATAGATTAAAGGCAATTGTATGACAGTTCCTTCCTAATAAGACTCGAATGATTTTCTTCCCAATGCGAGATCCGCCTGTCATCACCTATCCGTCGATGGACGTTAGGCCCAAATAATTCTATTTCCCCACTTCATTTGAGTAAGAAATTGATTTGAGCATTATTTAAAAAATGTTGGTGTCCTAATGGTCCACGAATGCAAATATTTAAGCTCACAGGATTAACCTTTCAAGATTTGCTATGCAAATTTCATAGCAAAATCACTGGCACTGTTGAGAACACTTAAAAGAGTGGAGTGGCTTAAAAGGCCTATGCATCTAAGGATCACAAGTTAGTCCCTGTAATCCAGGCGCTCACTCAGTAACTCACTGTGCCACATGCAACATAACCCTAAAATACACAGAAACTAAAGCGTAATCAACAACTGATGTCGTCGGGATACAATGTTACGTCACTCGGGTGGTTTTTATTCATTAATGACCACCTTTACTCGTACCTGCAAAACTATATCGGTGCCAAATAGAAGGTATGTTGACAACAGTTGGCCATAACAGGAGCATGACGAGTGACTGCAAGTTGGAAACATAAGTTAAAGCACTGTTAGTGTAATCAAACTGATCCTGCATTTCATTGTACCCCGTTGCGCGAACAATAATTAATTAGCATATCCATACAACCAGAGACAAGTAAACGAAGTAATTGATGCTACGGACGTATGGTAGCTTTAAAATCTACAGACAATTCACAGAACAAATGTGACCAGTACTGCTTGTACTGCAGATGTCGCTTCTTATGACGTACCCTTTCCCCTATGATTTTTAATCCTTTAACTTTCACTTTGAGTACTGTAGCAATGCTGGAGACGCAAATTATGTGGTAGGAGACACATTTTTACTTTATTTTTTATCTTTTTCTCCAAACTAATGAGCGATTTGGAAGGTTTATGTAGACGATATATTTGTTAATTTTTTCTCATAATACCCACTTTCAAGGAAAAAATTACTTTTCCCCTCTCAATAAGATGACTTTTTAGACGTCTTACTGTCGAGTGTCAGAGACTTTTGAATGTAGCGAATTGATCTTTGACTGCATAATTTAACAGTGAGTCTTGTATCTGGGGCAGAAACTTTGAGCTGTTTGGTCATTACGGTACGACAGCACGTCACTCCAACATTTTAATCGTTAAATTTACTTCATTAGTCAAATAATTGTCCACTTGCGACATAATAACACATTAAATCGTTACTAAAGTGATTTACACCTGTGATCTGCTGTGACGTGATCTGGATAAAGTCCCCGAGGTGACAGAACTGCTGTGTGAGCCCCTAGTGCTTGGTGAATTATTGGGATAAGCCAGAGACTTCTATACCTACCATCCACTTTGACTAATTACTTCATCACAGACCCAAACTGCAACACAAATTTGATTTAAAAATGTTGATCAGGACGTCATAATCACCAGCTCCCATGCGCCAATATAAAAACAAATAAATTACAGAATTGTAAAAATTACGGATATTAAATATTCAACTTAACGAGGAAACTCAGGCCAATTCGGGGTTTTGGGTGGAGAGAAATTCAATTATCAACTAAAATCAACAATATCACGATGATAGTGAAACATACAAACCAAAACAACCGGAAGAAGACAATTCGACGATTGTCGTCGAAAATGTAAATGTAGAAGCATGAAATTAGTGCGGCGCATCTGGTATTTGAAACACCATTTGTCCTACATAACTCAACTGAAAAGCCAGGCATCAGTATAAAAAGAAAACAGTGGTAACAATACAGGAAGCCAAAAAGCAGTACCAATACTTATGGCCAAAGGTCGCAGCGGTTAATGGAACGCGGTAACAAGTACAGCATTTGGGATTAGCGCACAGCCCGATTCCGCTTGTCTGCTGTGATGCATGACGTCATATTTGGAATATAAAGCATAGTTTACTCCACTTGATAAACACAACCACAAATAACATTTTATAACCAGGCCGCTGACATGCTTCAATATGACGATGGCAAGTTAGACCATTACGGCTGCCGGCCGCGGTGGTCTCGCGGTTCTAGGCGCGCAGTCCGGAACCGTGCGACTGCTACGGTCGCAGGTTCGAATCCTGCCTCGGGCATGGATGTGTGTGATGTCCTTAGGTTAGTTAGGTTTAAGTAGTTCTAAGTTCTAGGGGACTGATAACCACAGCAGTTGAGTCCCATAGTGCTCAGAGCCATTTGAACCATTACGGCTGCAGACAAACATAAGAAATACGCGAAATATTTTAGTCATTTAATGAAATGAAATTAATTGTCCAAGAGCGAAAATTAGGGGTTCTGGGCGGGGTTAAACTAAAAATACTACAGTATGAGTAACGACTGCAAGACAACCACATAATCGAATAATATCGCACACGGATTCTTCCAGAATAAAGGGGACAAAGAAATTGAAGAATCCCACGACTGGAATCGAATATTTTACTTGACCTATATAGCTGAAACAAAAGCAGCGATACCTCCCCGCCCCCCCCGCCGCACCCCCCCGAAAAAACAGCCATTATAATTAGTACTGGGAATTCCATCTGATGTATATAGCTGTAACACAGAGTAGACCACCCCCCCACTCCCCCCCCCCCCCCACCAAATAAAACAATAATAGCAAGCATTGCGTATTTCACTAATTCTATATAGCGGAAATGCAGTCATTGGTGGCATAACCCCATGGTACCCTAAATTAAAATTAACCAAGCATAAAATTGAAAATCTCATTAGTATGAAATATCCCATCCTTAAGCAAAGTACAGTCGCACACTGAATAAAAAAGATCATACGTAGTTTCTTACTAACCACAGACAACTTCAAATTAATGAAATCTAACCCCACAACACACACACACACACACACACAGACACAGACACACACACACACACACACACACACACACACACACACCTGTGCCCTTACTGCACAGCCGTATGTGGACGACACACTGAGCTTACATTTGAGCAAGATAATGCCCAGAAAAAGAGTTTCTAAGGCTAGTTTTCGTCCTTGCGAAACCCTACCTTGGCCAGTAAGGTTGCCGGATCTCTTCCCAATTGACAACGTTTGGGGCATTATGAGTAGGGCCCTTCAACCAGCTTCAGATTTTAACGATCTAACGCAGCAGAATTGGACAGAATTTGGCACAACGTCTCTCAGGAGCACACAAAATGCTAAGCCGAATAAATGCTTCCGTATGCACCAGAAGTGGAGCAAGGCGTTATTGACTTGCTCAGTTTGTGAAGCTTTTTCTCTTGCAGGAATCAGCAAATTTGTCTGAAATTGTACTCATTTCTTTACCTGTAGGTACACTCGACAGCAAAAAAAGTGGGTCACCCCTGAATTCCAACGTATAGGCTGCACCTGAATGTATGCAACCAACATAGCATATCTGTGTTGCACATCGTCGCAACCCTCCACAGTACAGTTGTTGTAAGATATGCTATGGGTACTACTAGAGACTACTAGAGAACACTGGTCTTTATGACAGTCCGTCCAGATGTAAAGTAACACCACGATAGTACGGAAGAGATCAGACAGTCCTTAACGTTTGTAAACTAAACTTAATTACAATAAGTGACATTTCAAAATTATGGGACAACTAGTTTTGTCACATAAATCGTTCAGTAATCCTTAGGCACAATTAAATATTTGAGACAGTATATGGATTTATAAAGCTGTATGGCAACTGGAAACAAGTTCTTTGCTGTCTAAAAGGTTTACCCAACACAATCTGAAAGTCGTTCAACGGGGAGTGGATTCGCATCAACTTTATGTAATACTAAGCAGTTGCTGGCCTCGGTGCTCTCGCGGTTCTAGGTGCTCAGTCCGGAACCGCGCGACTGCTACGGTCGCAGGTTCGAATCCTGCCTCGGGCATGGCGGTGTGTGATGTCCTTAGGTTAGTTAGGTTTAAGTAGTTCTAAGTTCTAGGGGACTGATAACCTAAGATGTTAATTCCCATAGTGCTCAGAGCCATTTGAACCAACTAAGCAGTTAAAAGAAAACGTGATTAACGGTGGCAACCACTCTACGGAAATCCCAACATTAACGGCGAATCACAAGTAATATTATTGTTCACATTACTCATCAACAGTTACTTGTACACGAAGTTGTACTTTAAATGACATGACCAACGTCTTCGCTCTGGATCCGAATGCAAACCCAGAATGTAAAGCCATTGTTAACCAAGCAAAGCTTTGTGCCTTATCGAGACTCGATCACGAGGCAGAAAGAGACGTCAAATATTGACGTTTGCACCAGTATCAGTTATCAGTTCTCAACTGGAACGTAAATGACGGTAATGTTTGTATGAAAGTAGGAACCGTAACATGACAATTAACTTCTTGGTAACTAACCTCGAAAGACGTTGTATAGTGTTGCATTGCCAAGGAATAAAGGATGCATATGTTTAAAATTGAAATGCCATCATGTAACGCTGGGGACAAGGATGCGAACCCAGCACCTAACCGGATTGTTGAATAAGTACGTAAGATCAGAATGTAGATATCACAGTTTGTCACCAGTAGTGGGGTTGGAACCTTAAATGACGACTGAAGTTGTATTGCCTGACCGCCGTCGTTGTCTAACCAGGAACAGACGAGAAATGTCCAATGTTGGCACACGTTTAACTAGAAATAAGGTGACGAAAACGTCTATGCTGACTGAGAGTCGAACGCCGCACACATGGTTATGAAGACACGTTAATAATCAACTTCATATTCAGTAGTATCTAGGAGTAGCATGTTTAGTTGCAAACCTTAAGGCCTTACTCATCCCTAGTAACGTGTTGCCTAATATCTACGATATCATGATGTTAATTTACAAGTGGATTGACTGCCTTAAAGAGCAATGTTCTCTAGTAGTCGTGTATCATTGAGATGTAAATGAAGTACCTCAGCAGTAAGTAATTTCCGTCGTGCAGCACGTATTGTTTCAGAGACACTGAGTGCATGTTATAAGTGCACAAAACGTGTATTATATACTAATTATATACTATTATTTGGAGAAGCTGCTGCCAAACCTGTTTACTTTTACATTCCGCTTAGTTGTCGTGGTTGAATACAGGTTTTCTTAAGGCTACATCTAATGCACAGCGCTTACAAGAAAGTATAGTTTCCTGCGTCATGCTATTGCTAGCTAGGGGAAATATTTTGTGGTAGCTATGTTTAAAATGAATGTATTTTTGAAAGTATTGTTCGCAAATATTTGAATAAATCGTCAACTGTAGGTGTGCCTGCACATGTTATAGCATAATAGCTGTAGCTGCGTTAGTTTGTACTACAGACTTGGGTCGATTAGGTGTAGCTTTCGATCCTTCAAGGGGTGATCGTGGCCATGCGGCCCGGGTCTGTACTACCCGCGGCTCGCGAGCTACGGGCCAGCCAGGCTGGCCGAGGCGAGACGCAAGTGAGCGAGCTGGCGGTGGCGTTGGTGGGCCAACAGCCCGGGACGAGCCAGCACGGCTGCGCCGCATGCCTCTGCCCCTGCGGCTCCGTTTGACGTAAATATGTTTACCTCCTCTCCTGGAATCAGTATAAGAGCGGCAAGCAGAAATACACATCAGGCTGTCTGCCGTAATGGCTCACTGGGAGAGGTATATTCGAGGTAGAGTCAAAAAATGGTTCAAATTGCTCTGAGCACTATGGGACTTAACATCTGAGGTCATCAGTCCCCTAGAACTTAGAACTACTTAAACCTAACTAACCTAATGACATCACACACATCCATGCCCGAGGCAGGATTCGAACCTGCGACCGTAGCGGTCGCGCGGTTCTAGACTGAAGCGCCTAGAACAGCACGGCCACTCAGGCCGGCCGAGGTAGAGTCGTCGCTCTCATTGAGGAAGGATGGATGTTCCATCAGAGAAGCTGGCAGACGGTACGGCGTACCACATACCACTGCAACGAGATGGTGGAGGATCTGCCTTGAAAGAGGCACCACCAACAGGGCTCCTGGCTCTGGCAGGAAGAGAGTGATCTCACAGCAGGAAAACAGGGACATAGTGTCTAGGAGCAGAGAAAATCCCTTTTTGAACGCGAAGCAGTTGCGGCGGGAGACCAACTTCCCCGGCTCCAGCGACACGATTCGCCGAAGGCTGAGGGACGCTGGACTACATGCACGACGATCCGCCGTGGAACAAGAGCTCAGCGAAGACAACGTTTTATACCGGCTAGCATTTACGGAGTTCCATCCGAGGGCGTCGTGGGACAACGTCATTTTCACTGATGAGAAGGTGTTTCCCACCAATAACTTTTGTGGCGGCCTTCGTAGCGACAACACTTCGCTGTAGAAACGGCCTACGAAGTCACCGCCACACTTTTAATAGCGGGCCGACCGGTCCGCTGGAACAGTGAACAGAAAGATGAAAACCCAAACACTCGGATTAAATGAAAGTCGGTACTTATCTTTATTAACGACGATACAGAACACAGTGGTGAACATGGTCTACAGAAATCTGTCTAGTTCGAGTCGGAGCGGCTTGGTCAGCGTCAGCTGACGACAAACAACAACTCTGCTGCGATGAACACACAACTGACTAGCAAGTACACAATTCGGTGGCGAGTATACAACTGAGCGGCGAATCCAGAACTGTCCTAGCGCTCGCGAATCCAGCGCTTAAGAAGCCAGAAGCCAGCGGTGGCGCGCGCAGACTTGCGGCGATTTCCTGTATCGCTGGCGCTGCTTATGCGGACGGCGTCCGGACTTTGATGCTGCCAACCTTTTTGGCAGCGGGCTCGGTTGGCATTACTGGCTAGGATATAACAATAACGACGGTCCACGAATCGTTTACAGGCCGCAAGGGACTCGCCATAGACGCGAATATGTAACCACGACGAGAAGAAGTGGCAGGCTATCTGTTACCTGCTGGGGTCGGAATTCTGCGAGAGGGGCGGGAATTCTTCACAGGATAGAAGGAACTCTATACAGCGAGCATATTGGAAAATGTGATGCTTCCGTCAGTGCGAATGCTGTACGCAGAAGGGGACGTCACATTGGAAGAGGACCATTCTCCCATTCACAAGTCTGCATTTGTTCAGCAGCGGCTCTCCACGATTGGCGTCAACGTCATGGACTGGCCGCCACGGGCGGCTGATTTGAACTCCATGGAAAACATGTGGGCTGAGGTCGCAAGAACATTAACAGAGAACTGGCCACGAAACCAACAAACTACTACGGACGCTCTTTGGGACTGCTTCCTGGAAGCCTGGGAGGAAGTTGCTTCTTCAGGCTTCAGGCTTATGCATTCTATGTCAAGACGCATGATAGAAGTACAACATAATGAAGGATTCTGGATAAAATATTAGAATCCTTAAAATGTTATGTCTTCTTTTTCGTCATTTTTCCTCATTGGGAGCTAGTGGAAGATCGCGTGGCAACAGAAAAGATACAATATGGGATAGCTTTCCTTTGAGTTGCCCTTTTAATTCAAATGGGTTTCTTTTGAATATACAGTTTCTTAAGTATTCTATTTTAATTTCATTTATACCCATTCTACATACTTACAAACTAATCAGCGTAGATAGACTCTGTCACAGTAGTTTTTGTTATTTCAAATACGTCTCTCTCTTCTCCTCCATCCATGAATACACCCTCCGTCCTCCACACAATACGCCAACGATTTCATATTATGTTTACTCGCCGCGCGGGATTAGCCGAGCGGTCTGGGGCGCTGCTGTCATGGACTGTGAGGCTGGTCCCGGCGGAGGTTCGAGACCTCCCTCGGGCATGGGTGTGTATGTTTGTCCTTAGGATAATTTAGGTTAAGTAGAGTGTAAGATTCGGAACTGATGACCTTAGCAGTTAAGTCTCATAAGATTTCACACACATTTGAACATTTATGTTTACTCGTTGTTAATATCTTTCTATTCTCTCTCACACACTCTCTCTCTCTCTGACACTATCGCCGCAAGTGCCCTTCTATTACACTCCCCCAAAACTTTGTAAAGAAATCTAGCGGTTTCCAATGACGCTACATTTTCTCTTTTAATTGCTGCTGTCTTTACTCTCTATCATTCCTCTCACCACCTATGAAACCGTATTCTTTGATCTCCCCTTCCCTATAAACCATTCTTCGTTCTGAGAACAGTCCTTCCTTATCTCTCGGTCCTAAGATAAAACGAACTGTAGCACACATCCAAGTAAGCAATACTTTGCAAGCATTTCACACTTATATTTTGTACTTCTATCCATTCCCAGGTCCCGCCCTCCTTCCTGTTACGCGTCCCTTGACATCTGCATCTACATCTAAATGAATACTCTGCAATTCATAATTATGTGCTTGGCAGGGGGTTCTGTGGTCTGGTGGATTAATCTTGTATTGACGTGTAAAACGTGTAGGTTCACGTCAGGCGTAGATTTTTAACACACACAAGTAGCTCTCCTTCACCCCTAGTAACGCATTCAGTGGGGTGAAACCTATCACAGAAGCAATCAAAACGCAAATATTTCGCCGGCCTCTGTGGCAGAGCGGTTCTAGGCGCTACAGTCTGGAACCGCGCGACCGCTGCGGTCGCAGGTTCGAATCCTGCCTCGGGCATGGACGTGTGTGATGTCCTTAGGTTAGTTAGGTTTAAGTAGTTCTAAGTTCTAGGGGACTGATGACCTCAGAAGTTAAGTCCCATAGTGCTCAGAGCCATTTGAACCATTTGAACATATATTTCTTGCACCATGCGCAACACATAAACGAAATCTCGCTGCACTGACGTGTTGTCCGATATATTGCACGGAAAACATATCTGATTCATGTTGCTAAATACAGCTCTATCAGATATCAATTTGGAAGCGTACCAAGTGTATAAAAGTATATCTTGAAATACGCAGAAAGGCCCATAGAGGTATTCGACGGAAACATAGCCATGACCAAAATTGTAACGGGGGTCGACAGCATCGTCGTCTACCACCTTGACAACTCGAACGGTGACAGTGCTCGGCCGGTTACTTACGTTTACTGGTATCAAAGCTACAGCATGAAAACACAAAAATGTTAATAACCCGAAGATCATTAGTTTTGGAACCCATAGAAAGTAAAGCAGTCATCAGTCGCAAGAGTGGTTTGAACACCACAGTGCTTTAATAGGCACGGTCTTGTTGGAGGTGGTATGCTGTTGCTTTCATCCGACCTTTGAGCTGACTTACCTAGCCAGTTAATAGGGGAACCTACAGTTTCACGTGGCTTTCGGACCACAGTGCAACTCGGCATTTTTCACATCAACAAACACTGCCCCAGGGGAAATAAGTGTAATATGGCACATCAAAATCGTGGAACTGGTGAGGGATCGAACCTGAGACCTTCGTATCCATAGTCTTGCTCTTTATCACCTTGCCACCATGCGCCAACACTGTGGTTTCTGCTTGCCATTAAAATTAAGGATCTCTCGTTTGTGCCTGCGTTGGCACTTGCGTGTCCCTTAGGAGACTTTACCTTTGGGATTACCCTCGTATACGTGTGTGGCTCTGAGCACTATGGGACTTAACATCTTAGGTCATCAGTCCCCTAGAACTTAGAACTACTTAAACCTAACTAACCTAAGGACATCACACACATCCATGCCCGAGGCAGGATTCGAACCTGCGACTGTAGCAGTCCTGCGGTTCCGGACTGCAGCGCCTAGACCGCACGGCCACCGCGGCCGGCTATACGTGTGTGTAAACGCCTTCCAATGCCCACCCAAGGAAGACAAGGATACCTAGTCTAGCTTCAATATTACAAATACGCCTCAGTTTGTGGATGAACGCAGACTTAGGTTGATAATCATTTTGAATATTTATCAGTACTGTACCCATTGGTGTGAAACTCGTTTTCTACCAATGATTCCCACAGCTACAGGAACACTACTTTAATACCTCTTACACAAAATACTTACACAGTGCTATCAGACGAAAAGATCAACCTGACACAAACTGTGGGAAGTTTGTTTTACAACCTTAGTACCTGGATAAAGAGCTTTTACTATTTGAGATATCTGTGAACGTTGCTGCATAAGACGATTTAAGAAGAAACTAAATTCCTTCAGCTACGCCAATGTTTAAAGAAATCGTGTTAACGGCACTAAATCGTGGTTTGTAAATCGTTTACCAGCCGTACTCTACCGCATTTCGCTGGTTCGAAGGCAAAATGCTTACTGACAAATTTCACAGAAGGAAAAGGGGGACAAAATGTCTCCCAATTGAAGGTCATGTTGTTTTACTTAAATGATTACAAAATCGGGTAAAACGAACAATGAGGTTGTCAGTATAGGCACATTACTGTTGTAAATACGATGTTGCACCGCCAAGGGCCTGTAATGATAAAGGGCCCGTTTAGGTCGGGCATATTGTACACAGATGTGGAAGAGAGAGCACCACTAAATTGTACAATCCGTATGCATTGCATACACACAGAAATTTCTGTTACAGTGTACTTATGGAGCCCAATGAATGAATTGCATATTTTCCGGTGAGAAAGAGCACTGGCAAACAGTCTTCGCTACAATAGGTTACTTAAACTGGCGTCACTTTGAGCTAGAATTTATGGCCAGCGACTAAGTGTAAGGACAGTGAGTCGGATGCGGGTTTTGCAACTGTGAAATACTTTCCTTACATTATGGAAGCGAATATTAAATCTAAACTAACATTGCGAAAATTTTGGACTTGGAAAGCTTAGAATGAAAATCTTTCTGTTTATTGCAAAGGAAAACAATTGATTTTCTAAAACATTCTGTGTCATACACAACTTGAAGCAGGTCACGTCGACCAAATCATATGGAAGAACCGACAGCGACGAATATTGTAAGGCAGTAAGATCCCTTGGCTTTTGGTTTGGCAGTATTCGACAGCCATTTCTAGGCGCAAGTATATGAAGAAAGACAGCGCGTTTTCGTTATCAAGTAACGTCTTCATCAATTGCTTTAATTTTAATGTGATCTACGAGTAACTGCTGATGTTTGATATTAACATGAAGAGGATTCCGTAGACAGGGAAAGAACTTGTTCTTGGGCAACTACTTCTATAATGACCAAAAGGACTTAAATGATCTTCAAGCACATGTGTTCCAGCAGCGGTATGAAGAAAATGATAGTAATAATGACGGTGATAATCGAATTATCCGGTAACTTCATACTTCACAGTGGATTTTCTTGAACTAAGAAATTTCCTGAATTAGTGAAAATTTCAGAATGGCTTCAAATCGAGGCTATGACGCCTAGAAGAGTCTTTGCATCCTGCTGACATGAGAGTAGCATAATCTCCACATCAGAAGCTTGCTTCTACTTAACCATTTAATAGACTAACGTTTTTTTCCCACCGTGACTAGTTAGTAAGCTAAGCACATCACCCATTACAGCAGACTCCTGGGGCTGGGAAATGTGGCCACAATGGTCTGGTGGAACGAACTGTCACAAGTGCAATGCGTGGGTTCAGGCATTTACTTTTAAGAGGCACAAACAGATTTACTTTACCTCTGGTAACCTCAGGAGAAAGCTGTTATAATCCAGAATCCGCATTAAACATCACGTTCCTTCACTCCAAACTGGGCAGAGCCGGTTTACGTTGGAAAATGACATAGGTGGAGGTCAGGGTAAACAGAAATACTGTCACCAGTAAACTTACTTACATTAGAAAACTTTATTTTATTTGATGAACTGATAGCCATCTAAAGGAACAGGGCTCTTATTGTACTTGTACTTGATTGAACTAGAGACTTTGAAAAATTTGGTGCTGGACTGTGATTCGAATTCGTATCTCCTCTCTCGAGGATCTACCGGCACGGTAGCTCAGCGTGTTCGGCCAGAGAGCCGATTGGCCTCTGTAATAAAAAACTGAGTGGAAGGATCAACCACCGAACTTGAACAGGATGTCTTGCGACGTCCGCAATGACCAAACACAACGATCAACAACGAATAAAATGAAAAAAAAAAGGATCTGAATCTCTCGGAACAGTATAGCTCAATCATTTCATTCCTTTTCCCAAGACTGCAGTCTTCTCTAGGTCTCCTCCAAAGGTAAATATGTGGGTCCGAATCCTGATCCAGTACAAAAATATTCATAATTTCATTTCAAGCCCTATCATGTGCACACTGGCCTGCTAGTGAAAATTAACGTGCATTTTTAATGTCTGTTCCTGAGTTGCCAACAATTTCTGGACAAACACGCACACATCTTACTGTTGGTGAGTAAGCAATTGATACTTAAGCAATATTCGTGGACAATAAAGAAGAACGATAGGAGTGCGGTTCGATTGTCACTCAGGCACAAAAATTTGTGTCCTTATTTTAGATTTAAACACCTAGCAGCTGGCAAGAAAAACCGATACGTAACATTTGATTTTACTTAGTTAACAATCCGATTACGTCTTGGGTTCGTATCTCCGTCGCAGAACTTCACATCATGCGCTTCATCTTTAAATGCATACACACTTCGTTACTTCTGAATTGAGGTATATCAGACATCTTTCATGGTTAGTTAACAGGGATGAAAGGGTCTTGATAGGAGTCCCAGTTTATTACAAAAACTGTCGTCTTTTATTTTCAAGTTTAGATTTGGTTACTGATGTAGGCGAAAATTTCGGTACTTCATGACTCTTCATGGGTAGTCAGCAATATGATATGATTAGATTAGATTAGATTAATAGCATCTCGTGGTCGTGCGGTAGCGTTCTCGCTTCCCACGCCCGGGTTCCCGGGTTCGATTCCCGGCGGGGTCAGGGATTTTCTCTGCCTCGTGATGGCTGGGTGTTGTGTGCTGTCCTTAGGTTAGTTAGGTTTAAGTAGTTCTAAGTTCTAGGGGACTTATGACCACAGCAGTTGAGTCCCATAGTGCTCAAAGCCATTTGAACCATTAGATTAATACTTGTTCCATAGATCATGAATACGACATTTCGTAATGATGTGGAACGAGTCATTTTAATGAAATATTTCTTTACATACAAGTATTCAATTTCTTTACAACAATTTTTTACCCTCTCTCTCTCTCTCTCTCACTCTCTCTCTGTCACATACACACACACACAGACACACATTTTCTTTTTATTTTTATTTGTTTGTTGTGCTCGACTATCGGCAAGGCACGAAAACGTCCGTGAATGAGTTTCTTAGTTTTGAGTACAGTTACGAAAGAAATATAAAAACAACTATGAGAGTTACTGATTTATGATGCTTAGTAGCCGTCAGTTCTGAGTATTATTAGTAACTAAGCTCCAGTCCCTAAACCTAGTTACAGAAATGCGAATCAGACGCATTACGTATTCCAGGCCGTGGCAGCCGCGTCTTTGAGGCGCCAGCTATGGTCACTTCCCAGCCCGCTGTAGGATCACATCGGTTCGTCTTCTTGCTGCTGGTAATGTAACTGAGATTTGGCAACAACGCAAGGTATGTTTGGCAACTCTGTGATCGACGAGTTACTTCCTGGTGTGCACGGAATTACGCCTCAAAGTTCACTTGAATTCTCGTGTCATTTCCATTGAGTAACCTGAGTTGTTATCGCTTGACGTGTAACAGGAGATTGTAAATTTACAGTTTTCAGCCCAGCAAAGTCATTGAAAGTGGCAATCGCAACTAATCTCGTCCTGTAAATAGCGGTTTACAAGTTCTAGGCACTATTGGCCTCTTATGAGGAAGGCGCAAACCATATCTATCCGCTAGCTCTGTGTTGACGTGCTGACCTGTGGAAAGGCGACTGTTATGGTTCGCGGTTCCAGCCTCGCTGAATGTAACGTTTTTATCCCTTCTGTGTAAGAGCTGCAAGCAGTCAGATCAAACATCGATAAGCAAATCGTAAGAAAATACTTTCAGCTCACACTGCAATGGGGAAAAACTTACAATGCTGCACAACAGGCAACGCCTCTTTCCGCTGCTGACAAGCAAATTTTGTGTTTCTAGGAATACATAACTTTATTTATGAAATGCCACATTTGCATACCTGTTGAGTGTGACACAGCATACCACTTAAACACAGACCCAATCGAAATCAAAGTGAGTAGTATTTTACTAATTCGTGCCGACAGAGGCATGCTTGTGTACAGATACTCAGTTTTATCAAAACAGACTTTCGTCGTAAGGTAATCGTGGGTAATTTTATTTCGTTTCTTATAATACAGTGCACAGTTTTCGTAAGGTTTCTTTTAGTGTTGTTAAAACAGTACTAAACATGAGAGAGAAATTAATCATCAACTATATATGCGAATTCTGTGATGTTATCTATAACAGTCTGACAATGCACATGCAGTTTATTGATTATATGCATGTAGAAAACTTGTTCTGAGCTAAAGCTGTCAAACAAGGTTTGAAGAAGAATAAAATGCCACAACCAGACGACAGCAAATGCAGAAAATACTTTTCTGACCATTTTGCGCTCCCCCCATACATAATACAAACGCTTCGAGACGCATCTGCTGCCTGGCCCTCTATTAAACCTGAAAAGAACAAAATGACGCAGAAGTTAGCCTTTTTCCACATGCGACTATTTTGGGTTGAGAAGTGAATTATGTTCAAAGTTCCATTAAGTTGATAACTTCAGCAGACCGCAGAATTGCGTTTTTTAAAAAAATGTAGTAGCGAGTGTAATAGAACAAGCGACGTCTTATCAACAGTGCGCGACGCTTACCGTTACGCTACTAGCTGTGACGTAGTTACAGCACCTCTGAAAGTGAACAACAGGTCCTCCAGAACTTCGGCATTCCACAGTGCTGTGAGATAATGCATATGGACGGATCTAGACTTCTGAGAGACAGACAGTTACAGCATTTCTTTTGCACTGCACGATGGTTTCAACAAACAGATAGCGCAATAGAGTAGCTCAAATGGAAAGGAACACTTCCTATTTAAATTTCTGCATCCTACACTGTTGGCAGTTCTGTGTAGGTGGCAGTTACGTTATTTTATTTAGGTGATTACAAAATAGAGTCGAATGTATGCACTGGGTAGCAAAGGCAGCTAGCTCATGGCGATTCGGTCAACCAAGTAAATGAATGTACTGAACTTCCTGCAAACCACTACAGGGAGCCTGTGTGTCAGAATTCTCATCTTGTGTGCCGCAACGGTGTTATGATAGAGAAATGAGTCGTAGCGAAGAGGGTTTGGTGGTCTGTTGGACTGATGATAGGTTCATATGATGATGGTCTCGGTTTGATTCCAACTCCTGCCGATGTTTTTTGATAGGGAGAGGCAGATTCTATTCTCTTCTGGCTACGCCAAGTGAAGAAGGTATAATGGCATTATGGTCTGAAAATCACATTAAACATGATATCCCTTCTCTACCAAGTAGTCGTTACGTGGAACCACAATAAAGTAAGGAGTGGCGAAACTCTATCACCAGTAACCTTTCTTATACTAGTTATTTATTTCTAGTGACGAAACAAAGCCTGTGTATGGTCACAGGACACTTATTCCGTCTTTTATTTGAGCTTCTGTATGTCGATAAAATTGGTTCTGAACTGGGAATGCAACTCAGACCGCCCTTAACGCGGAATTTGATCCCTTCGTGACAATACAGCTCGACTACAACTTGTTGTTTGTTCAAAACTGCAGATTCCTCAACATCTCCACATATTGCGCATGAATGGGTTGGAATCCTGGCCCAGCACTAAACTTTTCACTATGTATTATCAAGCTCTAGCATGAGAACACCTATCTGCTGGTGGATAATAATTTTTATTTTTAATGAATTTTCATTCGTTGTCAACACTAACGATATCTGACGTTTTGACTCCCAGTGAGACGCAGAACTATTTGCGAGATCACTGTAAGTTCATGGATGTTATTCCGAGCTGCTGGTGGAGAAAAATTCGGTAGCTGACGTCTCTTTGTGTGTAGTCAACAACGATATGTGTGGGGTTCGATTCCTAGTCAACACTGAACTCTTTGTCATATTATTTCTAGATCAAACATGCTCACATGTCGCTGCTGGTGTAACAAACCCATACTTAACGTTCCTTTTCTCTAGAATATAACAGCGATATGTGCGGGGTTGGAGTCCTGGGAAGGAAAAAATTAATGTTTCGTCTCGTCATTTCAGTTAATTCATCTAGCTACTGCCGAGAAAATCCGGTATGTCAAAGTTGATTGTGCTTCGGTAACAATCCGATTAGGTTCTGGGTTCGAATCCCTGTCCAACACAAAGCTTTACCTCACTGCATTTCAAGTAAGTTACTTGTGAAGAAGCAGTATGTAACATCTCTCGCAGTTCGTTAACAGGGACAATAGTTGCTGGGTAGGAATTCGCGACCGTTAAAAATGTTTACGTTATGTAATTTAAAGTTGATATTTGTTAACTGATACTGTCTAAAATCGAGGTATATCACTCTCTTTATGCCTAGTCACGAATGACTGTTAATTTCCGTCAGTCACGAAATCTTAGTTTGCATGACCTGGGTTTGAATCCATATGCAGAACGAGTCGGTTCGTCGTGTCATTTGAAGTTCATACATATTCTCAACTAGCTGCTCGTGAATAGCGTAAATTTTTAATGACATTTTGTGTTACATAACAAGTGTGGTATGTTACTTTGACGAGGAAATCTTGAATAAGACGAACTTACTACGTGTATTACCTATCTGACGTAATAACGAGAGTGCTAACATTTCAGGTATGTCAGTTATTGCAATAAATGCGAGCTTAGAAGCCTTAAGGACAGTCTTATCTGTGATGAGGTGTTCCCTGATATTTTTAGTTTCGTGGTATTACTTTACATCTTGAGTTATTGCGATACAGGGCAGTGTTTTCTAGTGGTGACTTGTTAGAACCATTTTCAATAGTCAAACGACTGTATCAAGGAGTGATTAGAGGACTTGCTAGTCAGCTGCTTTATGTGGGTTGCATGGGAATCAGGCGAAATGCAATCCAGGTCGTTCGGATACTTTTGAGCATGACTGTACTTCGTTAACAATCCGATTAGGTGCTGGGTTCGCATCCCTGTCACAAGCTTTATATGATGCATTTCAATTTTAAACATGAGCATACCTTGTTCCTTGTGAATGACACCATATTAAACGTCGTTGGAGGTAGTTCCCAGGACGGTAACTGTTATGACAGGATTCCCAGTTCAGTACAAACATTTTCGTCATTTATTTTCAGGATCTGAATTGATAACTGATACTGGTGCAAACGTCTATACTTCACTTCTCTTTATGCCTAGTGATCGAGTCTCAATAAGGCACAAATAAAGCTTAGCTTAGTTAGCAATGGCTATAGGTGCTGGGTTTGAATCCAGGTCCAGAACGATGACGTTGGTCATGTCATTTGAAGTCCAAATTTGTGTACACGTAGTTGTTGATGTGTTACGAGAACAATGATATTACTGGTGATTCGCTGTTAATGTCCTTAGAGTGCTTGTTGCCGTTAATCGTGTTTTCCTACTGATTCGTCCAATATCCAGTTTCCAGAGCCACTCGCCGTTGAGCGACCTTCAGCACGTGGATGGAAAACCTTTCAGAGAGCGAAAAACATTTTTCCAATTGCCGTACAGGTTTGTAACTCCATATATTGTCTCAAGTATTTAATTTTGACTAAGGATTACTGTACGATATATGTTATATAATCCGTTTTCTCAGAACTTTTTGAATGTCACTTGTTGTAATTAAAGTTAGTTTATGAGTGTTATGGGATGTCTCGTCGCTCAGAACGTGTTTTCTAATATGTTTCGTATGACGATATTAGTTGATGCTTAGACTGACTGCCATAAAGACCCTTGGTCTCTTAGTAGTCTCTTGCGGTACCCATTGTGTGTAGTCAAACGACTGTACCCCACGGGGTTTTGGTGTTTAGAGGACCTGCAATACAGCTACGTTGTGTTGGTTGTATTCGGCAGTGACCCACTGTTTTTGCTGTAAAGTGTACATGTACGACGTGCGACAATAAAGTAATGAGACTGATGAGAAAAAAAAATGTTGCTTACCGTTTTATTCAAGTTTAGTGTTGTCTCCTTCACAGTAGTTCCCTTCTGATTGCACACACTTTTTCCAGTGCTTCTGCCATTGATGGTAACATTTCTCGAACTCATCTTCTGTAATATCCTCCAAGCCCCTCGTCACAGCTTTTTGGACACCTTGCGTTGTTTGAAAATGGTGTCCCTTGACGGCCGTTTGGCACTTGGAAATAGAAAAAAGTCGCACAGAGCGATATCTGGTGAATAAGGTGGCTGTGATAGTATGGAAATTTGTTTTGAAGTTAAATATAGCTGTACTGGCAGAGCAGTATGGGATGGCGCATTATCGTGATGCAGAATCCAATTACCAGCAATGTTTGCACGGACTCTTTTACGAAGTCTTTCTAAAATTTCTTTGTAGTAATATTGGTTAACTGTTTGTCCAGGAGGCACCCACTCTTTATGAACAATTCCCTTGGAATTAAAGAAGCACACAAGCATGCATTTCACTTTTGACTTTGACATTCGTCCCGCCTTCACTGAACATTTTATGACAACGAAAAACTTGAGTTCTTGAGATAGCCTCCTCTCCAAAAACCTTCTGAAGCTTACCGTAAGTTGTAGTCACGTTTTCAGCCAATTTAACTCAAAAAGAAGTGGCATACCCTTGCGCAATATTATGCAGTTCCATTTCCGTGATGAGAGAAACAAACACGTGTTGACTTATTACAGCACGACTCATGACTGAGCAGTTGCATCGATGTGCCGCTTGGACTAGAAGCAGCTTATAGACCAAGGTAAAAGATATTGTGCCTACGCAAGGCTGGAGGGTTGCCACATCTTGCAAAGAAAATCAGTCTCATTACTTTATTGTCGCATCTCGTACATAACATCTACCGATTTCCGTCTGATTCGCGTAATTCCTTTGTGGGATATCGTTATTTTTTGTCTCAAGAGTGTATTTCTCAGTCATAATGCATTAAGAATAACATTTAAGGAAACTTCCATATTTTGAACTCAAGTTTTTCGATTATTGAAGAGACGTGTATCAAAAGACATCATCACCCAGTCGAGAAATTTACGTATTCTACCGATGGTTAAGGATGCTGCAGCAATCACAATTGCCGCTGGAGTCTAATAATATTATTTTGTATTTTATTTCTGATGATAAAGCCTTCAATTTTCTTTCATCATTTCATTTACGTTGACTGTATTCTTCTTTTGTGTTTCTGAAAGATTCGCTTCCTTATGTAAGAACAGGATGATTACGTTCTAAAATTTTAGGTTTGCGTCCTTCCTTGTCATGGAAGGCAGCCCAGAAAAAAATCGTGTATAATGCTAATCATATTTTTGTACACTGCTGTAGAAAAAAAAAACTACCTAGAGTGAAAATTTAAATTGACTTCCTTCTAACAACGAATTGTGCCTTCTTAATACCGCAAACAAATAAATAATATCAGTTTTATTCAAAGTATGAGGTGGCCACAGTCTCGTCACTATCTGACTTAATGACACCCATTAAAAATCAGGGACTGAAAATTTTGCAATATCATCGAAGAAAATTTGTTGCGAAGTGAAATATTACGCTGATTAGTTACTTTTTGTCATAATTACAGAAGATATTGACAGTTGTGTCACGCTATCCTGTTCCACTACGATTTCGAAGAGATGAACTGGAAATCAGTAACTGATAAATGGTCATGGAAAGCGCTTTTTGACACATACTGCGAAAAACGACAAGTCAGTAGTTAACAATCTAGCGAAACGTAGATGTAAGACTCTTTATTCCATTTTATGTGTTAACAGTTACTTTTTTCATTTACCTGTCTAAGGTAATCTTCTATATACACACTGGGAACTTAAGATAGCTAAAAATTAGAAAATGAATATATGTCCTATCTACTGAAATTTTGTTTTATTACTTTTTTGTAGAAACTGATTTCAGAGTGCTAACTTTATGAATTATCGTGCTATAGCTTTTACATTGGCAGATGATTCTATTTAATGTACGTTTTCTTTTCGTTCCATCTGGATTTCAAGTCATTAGCACACATCTGTGTATAAAAATATTAAAAGAGAAGCTTTTAATGTCACATACTGATTAATATAAAAGCAAAGTTTCCGTGACCAGAACATGATTTCAGCATCAATATTAGCAGTACACTCACATATGCTATACCTCTTCAGAAAGAACATACTAATACGCGATCAGTGACGACCGTAATTCTTGAGTGAAAAACAAAATAATTTCTGTTCTGCTGATTTAGTTAGGTCGTTAATGAATAAAATATGTTTGACCTCTTACATTCAGTTCAAGGCGTCTTTTCAGTTTTCCTTTGATTTTAAGGATCTACATCCTTTCATGTGTCTGGCTGATGTACTTCTTTTCAATTCAATGGATATGCTACCTAATTTCATAATATGGCACTAGTACATAATAATGTATGACTTCAGACAATGTCGTGGAAAAGTGAAACCAATTTTCTACAAACCGGACGTGAATTTTCCTTCATTTTGTCTATTACTTACCTACTTTATAAGAATCACATTCCACACACATGAGTATCAGTTTTCTAATTACCTCTGGTATCTAATAGCGCATCGAATGTTTTTTAACCTTTAGACTGTTTTTATAGATCGTTTTCCTGCTTAAAGAAAGGTATTGTCTATTGGATCGTGAGATTCTCTCAGTGGACACAATACTACATTTGTTCCATTTGTTAGTATCTTCAAAGAATGCTGTCGTTGAGGGTATATAGCAGGTATTGTGAACGATATTATGTAAGGGTATGTAATTTCTCGACAAGATTTTCCCAGGAGCTGAAACTGAAACGAGTAATTTGATTAAGAAACAATGAGTTGCATACAGGAAATGAGATCAAGGAATTTATAAATGTGTCTTTTCAATAGGTGTTGATATAGTGGCTTCCAATTTCCATCGCCGTGTAATGTTTGTAAAATTTCTTAGTGCACTTCTTATTTTCAGATTGGACTTACATTTCTGTCACCTGTAAATTCAGTGTCCTGTCTGTACGCTAGCGTGAAGATACACTTTATTGATTTTAGATGTAGAATACACGCTTTCAGCCCGGTTCGTAGGAACAAAGGGCGAGCAACATGTGATCTGTGTTCCTGGAGATTGATTCGACAGCTTCTGTACAATCTTTTTGTAGTGAGTCTCTAAGATTTCTAATTTTATAAAAAATACAGCAAGGGAACTTCTACAGGAACATTCACAGAACCTTTCTGACTCTGGTTTATGACTTTTAGAGTATGTTATTATGTATGTTATGTATAATGCTGTAACTCTAATTATTTTTGTATTATTGGTGTAAAATCAGTTTCATAAAATCGATTTTAGCACATTCATGGTACAATTATCACAGACATCCGTGGATTGTACTTTAAAAATATGTAAAGACTGTTACAGATATGAATTATGAATTTTGTACGAACAGCGAGAGTAAATCCAATTAAACAGCATGGAGAAGAGTTAATATTGGTAGTGTCGTGAGGTTTGTCAACGAATTTTAGACTTTGGACCAACCGAACTCTTAACAAGCCTAGCCTATGTGGCAAGCATTGTAAGGCGGAAATAAAGCATTCTGGAACTCGTGTAATAAAGCAGCGGATTCCAGTAGCACAAAACTTAACAAGAATGAGCTGTCGATGCCTCTTAGCAATCACAATTACTCTCGGGGGCAAATAAAACTGTCTATCGTTAGACTACAAAGGAGGTTAATTGCCTCTCTGCTTGAAGGAATCCAATCACTTAAATGCTTTTAGCACAGACACAGTGATAATGGTTGTGCCATGCTGCAATGCGTTTGCCACAATCGATGCACCTTCCGCAGTCCCCCCCCCCCCCCCCCCCACTTCAAGGGTTACAACATCCTATTCATATAATTAAAGTGTACAGGAAAAGGCATATGAGGAAATTCTACAGCTGCTTTGCTGTTTGAAGCTATTTTCTAATTAATGGCCATTTCAGAGTAAAAATAAAATACTAAATACTGATAAAAGATTGAATTACACAAGATACGTCTTACAGTTTTTTCGATACAGTTTACATCTAAGTTTAAATTTTTATCGTAGTAATACCTCAATCTTAGCCTCACCCCTCTTAAAACCTCTCCGCCATTGAAGAAAATCTAGTGTCAACGGTAATTTCCACAGGAAACTTGTGGAATTTAGTACGTAAAACAGAGTTTTCAAAAATCGGAATTTCATGGATTTTGCTATCTAATGCATTCACCACGTAGTCAGTGATTACAGTCAGCTGATATTCCGTTCGCGGCCTGGTATGATGTTCACAAATTAGTCGTTTAAAAAGGGCCGATAATTACCTTCAACACAGACAGCAACAAGCAGCTGAGTGAGTAATGAGACTCAGCTAAGGTGAAAACTTCGAGAATCCCAGGCATTAGTATTCTGTCAGGCGATTCAATTCGAACCTCTGTAGATATAGTGTCGAACATGATCTTTCTATTTATGTGTAAGCTCTTTCAATCTTTGTGCCTCAGAATCATATGCTTCAGTCACATTGTGTTTTATTATCAGCTTTAATGGACAGCGGCACCTTATATTGAACCCTGCTGTATTTATAGACTTAATTAGTGACTCTGTGTACATAAATAGAGTAGTATGGCAGAGCGTGGGACATATCTGAGTAATCTCTACACTTGTGTAATCATGCTGTGTACACTGTAACGAAGTGAATGGTTTCCGAACAACGCCGGTATAACAACACAACTAGTTTTTTGTATCACTACTATTCGCATCACACCTGATGCCTTAGTGTATTCAAATTTATTCCTTTACCATGAAATGACGTGAAATGCTCTCTAAACATCTCAAAGCAACAAAGAATTAAAAAAACGTTGCTCAGCGCAGTTCAGATAAAAATGTAACACCTTTCTAGCATGTACAAGAAATCTGAAGTAAAATAATCTTGCTCACTCACTTTGGTCTCAGCACACTGTGCCATAATATTCACGCAAAAGAGAAAGTAACACGTAATACATAGGAAACACCACAGTGCCCAGATCTCAATATTAATAAATTTCTGTGATCTACTTTGGAGAGAATGGTGAGTGATCACAATTCACGTCCATCTTCGTTACCAGAAACTGCTACTATTTTGCAGAAAAAATGGTATAAGAGTCCCTTAGAAAGTATACAGGACCTGTATTTAAACATTCCGCGAGTACTGTAAGCTGCTTTGCAAGCCAATTGTTTTCCTAGACCATATTAGGCAAGGTAATGAGTTGTTTATTGGTGTTTCAATATTATTTCCCATCCCCTGTACAGTAAAACGTCTGCCTTGTTTGTGCCGGCAAAATTATTCAATGCATGATAAAATTCGGAAAAACCACACATTATTAGCTAAATTGCAATAAAAACGAATGTGAATCTTTTTTGGTTTGTCATTGCAGAAAGGCCGCAGAACTAGTCTCGCTTATAAATTGTAATAATGCCCACATATTATCAGGGACAGAAATCTGGCTGAAATTGCATGTAATGATATTCTGAATTTCGATTGGATAGCATATCGCATAGATAGGTTGAACGCCGGCGGTTAGTGTACGGTAATATCTATTGCAGTTATTACAGATTCAGGACGTGAAATAATTGGTGATGGTGGATCAATAAGAAGAGATTTCACCGTAAGACCTACACTGAAAATCCAAAGATACTGGTACACCTGCCTAATATCGTGTAGGGCCCCCGCGAGCACTCAGAAGTACCGCAGCAAGACGTGTCATCGACTCGACTAATGTCTGAAGCAGTGCTGGAGGGAATTGAGACCATGAATCATGGAGGGCTGTACATAAATCCGTAAGAGTACGAGGGGGTGGAGATCTCCTCAGAAAAACAGGACGTTGCAAGGCATCCAGATATGCTCAATAATGATCATGTCTGGCAAGTTTAGTGGGCAGCGGAAGTGTTTAAACCATGAAGAGTGTTACTGGAGCCACACTGTAGCAATTCTGGACGTGTGGGGTGTCGCATTGTCCTGCTGGAATTGCCCATGTCCGTCGGAATGTATAATGGACATGAATGGTTGCAGGTGATTAGGGAAGATGCTTCCGTACGTGTCACCCGTTAGAGTCGTATCTAGACGTATCAGTCCGCCCCGATAGCTGAATGGTGCCGGCACGGTAGCTCAGCGTGTTCGGTCAGAGGGCTGCGTGCTCTCTGTAATAAAAAAAAACTGAGTCAAGGAATCAACGATCAACTTGAACGGATGTCTTGTGACGTCCGCTCAAACCAAACGCGACGACCTACATACATAAAAAAAAATGGCCAGCGTGACAGAATGCCGTCCTAAGGGGCCCGGGTTCGATTCGCGGCTGGGTCGGGGATTTTTCCCGCTCAGGGACTGGGTGTTGTGTTGTCTTCATCATCATTTCATCCACATCCGGCTCGCAGGTCGCCCAATGTGACGTGGAATGTAATAAGACTTGCACCAAGGCGACCGGACCTGCCCCGTAACGGGTCTCCAGGCCAATGACGCCAAACGCTCATTTCCATTTTTTAGACGTATCAGAAGTCCCATACCACACCAACTGCACACGCTCCACACCTTTACGGAGCCTCCACCAGTTTGAACAGTCCCCTTCTGACGTGAAGGGTCCATGGATTCATGAGGTTGTTTCCAGACCCGTACACGTCCATCAGCTCGATACAATTTGAAACGATACTCGTCGGTCCAGACAACATGTTTTCTGTCATCAATAGTCCAATGTCGTTGTTGACGAGCCTAGGCAATGCGTAAAGCTTTGCGTCGTGCAGTCATCAAGGGTAGACAAGTGGGCCTTTGGCACCGAAAGCCCATATCGATGATGTTTCGTTGAATGGTTCGCTTGCTGACACTCGTTGATGGCCCAACAGTGAAGGTTTGTACTTCTGTCACGTTGAACGATTCTCTTCAGTAGTCGTTGGTCCCGTCCTTGCAGGTTTTTTTTACCGGCCGCAGTGATGTCGGAGATTTTATGTTTTACAAGATTCCTGATATTCACGGTAGACTTGTGAAATGATTGTAGGGGAAAAGTCCCCATTTCATAGCTACTTCGGAGATGATATGTCCCATCCCTTGTGCGCCGGCTGTAACACCGCGTTGAAACTCACTTAAATCTTGATAACTTGAAATTGTAGCTGCAAAACCGATCTAACAACTGCGCCAAACACTTGTTGTCTTACTTAGGCGTTGTCGAACGCAGCGCCGTATTCAGCTTGTTTACGTATCTCTGTATTTGCATACGCATGCCTATATCAGTGTCTTTGACGTTTCATTGTATAATAGACGGGGAGACTCAAGTGATTATGGAGGGTTGCATGTAAATCGTAGTTAGAGAGAACCTCGTGAACCACTTCTAAACGTTTTATCCGAGAGTGACTGTAATCAATTAATCAGAAAACTCACTCGTAAAGGTAACGTTTTAGATGAGCTGGTTACATATAGACCTAATATTTTCAACTCATTTAACACAAGTAAATAAATCAGTGATAGTATGGCCATTCTAACATCACTGAATACGGATTTAAGTAGGAATGCAAAGGAAGTTAGAAAGATATATCTCCTTAGCAAATAAGATAAGAAACAATGTCAGAGTACCTGAGCGATCAACAGGTAATATTCATCTATGAGACTAAAAATGTTGAGTATAAATGGATGAAGTTCAATACATCTTAGACAGGCATTTCCAGAGAAAACCCGTGAGAGAGGGGGAAGATTGTGATGGACGGGTAAGACTCGCTGCGTTTCAACGACCGTGTTATAAAGTTGTTTTGAATGCTAATAGGGCTCCACTGCCGATTTCAATGTAGCCAAATTCTGACAGACAAACAAAAACTAAACAAAAACAAAATCAGCGTGAGGAGAGCCCCGCGTGAAGCTTTTAAAGAATTCATATGTAAAATCCTGTCTAAAATACAGATACAACAGAAAACCCTAAGAAAATTTTATCTTACGTTAAATCAGTACACAGATGGAAGAAATCTCTTCAGGCACTCTGGGACCATAAAGGCATCGGAACGGCGACGACACAGAGAAGGGTGAAATACTTAATTCATTTTCCCAGAACTGTTTGACTGAAGTAAATAGTAATGTGGTTCCCCTCTAAATCGTTGTAAGGACGTCAAAATACCATACAGTGAAATATGTGAGCACGAGAAAGATAACTTTAATCTTCTACATTACTTGAGAGATCTTTCTCCCGTTCCAGCAGCAGAGTGCTGCTGGTCGCTAGAGGAGCGACGCGTTTCCAATAACTGGAATATCGCGCATATCGTTCCTGTTTTCAAGAAAGTTCGTCGAAAAGACGCACAGGACTATCAGCCAATATCTATGAAACAGGTCTGTTGTAGAATTTTGGAACACGTTTAATGCCGCGTACTACGATATTTCTGAAGATTGAAAATCTGCTCTGCAGCACTTAACGGGGATTCCGGAAGCAAAGTTCGTGTGAAACCAATCTCGCTCTATTCGTCTACGAGACCCAAAAGGCAGTACGCCGACATCTACAGCTATACTGCGCAAGCCACCCTGCGATGTGTGGCGGAGGCTACAGCGTGTACCGCTGTCACTTCTCCCCTTTCGTGTTCCAACCGCGAATAGTTCCAGGGATGAATGAATCCCGGTAAGCCTCCATGTGGGCTTAAATCTCTCTAATATTATCCTCATGGTCTTTGCGAGAGATATATGTAGGATGAAGTAATGCATTTGTTGATTGTTCTAGGGACCGTACGCTCTTGGAACTTTAACAATGAACAATACAGTGTTGCAGAATACCTCTCTTTCAGTGACTGCCACTGGAATTGGTTGGTCATTTCTATGACGCTTAAATCGATTCGTACGCATACTCCTAGGTATTTTATGGAAGTAAGCATTGTCATTTGTTGTTCATAAGTAAGTGTTGCCATTTGTTGTTCTTCAGTTGCGTAATCATACTTTAAAGGGTTTAAATGGTTCAAATGGCTCTGAGCACTATGCGACTTAACTTCTGAGGTCATCAGTCGCCTAGAACCTAGAACTAATTAAACCTAACTAACCTAAGGACATCACACACATCCATGCCCGAGGCAGGATTCGAACCTGCAACCGTAGCGGCCACGCGGTTCCAGACTGCAGCGCCTAGAACCGCACGGCCACACCGGCCGGCTGATGAAGACAACACAAACACCCAGTCCCCAGGCAGAGAAAATCCCCAACCCGGCCGGGAATCGAACCCGGGACCCTTTGATTCAGAGGCAGCAACGCTAGCCCCTAGACTTTAAAGGGTATTTCTGTCTATACGTTACATTTGTTTTTGTTGAGGGTCAATTGCCACTCCCTGCACAAAATGTAGAACCTGTGCAGGTGCTGCTGCATTTCGGTACAATTCTCCATCGTCGCGACTTTTCTGTACACGACAGCATCATCGGCGAAAAGCCGCATGGAACGTCCGAAGTTATCTGGTAGATCTTTTACACACATTTTAAAACATAATGGTCCTATAACACTCCCCTGGGGCACGCCCGAAGTTACTTTTACTTGTGAAGACTTCTCTTCGTTCAGTATGAATAGCGTATTCTGCTTGCTGGAAACGCATCAGTCCAGTCAGACAGCTGACCTCATATTCCTTACGCCCATATTTTGTTCACTAGGCCTCAGACCGCAAATGTATTGAATGCCAGAAGTGAAGGAACACGGCATGTAGCTGGACGCCGGTATCAGCTGCTCTCTGGGTCCCGTGGCCGAACAGAGTGGGCTGGGTTTTACGAGGTCGTTATTTTCGGAACCCATGTTGGCTCCTGCAGAGAAGAATTTCAGTCATCAGAAATGTCATAACATGCGAGCATAAAGTATGTTGCAGAATTAAGAAACCGAACGATGTCAGAGATATAGGTGTACGGTTTCGTGCGTCTCTTCGACGTTCCTTATTCAGAAAGAGAATGATGTACGTGTTTTTACAATAATCAAGAACACTTCGCTCCTCCACGGTACACCGCTGCTAGAAGAGTGGCAAGGTCTTTATCATACTCTATGTGGAATCGTTTTGGTATCCCGTCAGGTCTAGCGGCCTTCTCTCTGTTGAGTGATTTGAGTCGCTTTTCTATCCTTTGATCACATATTTCGATTCAGTCATTTTGTTGTTTGGGCAACAATTTAAATGAGTTACAACAGTTTTGCAAAAAAATCGTTTAGTACTTCGAACATTTCTGCATCGTCCTCCGTTTCACTGCCATAAGCTCAGTGTGTCTCGATAAATGGCTACGAGCTGTTTACTGATTTAACGGAATATCTGAACTTCTTAGGATTTCCTGTCAGGTCGATAGAAAGAATACTACTTTCGAATTGGTTCAACGCTTCGCGCTTGGCTCGGCTTACGCTGATTCATCCGTCGTCTAACTTTCAATTGTCTGTGAGACTTTGACTATGTTGAAATTTGTAGTGAAGCTCTTTTTGCTTTTCTAACTTCACTGTTGAACGACGATGCATCTTTTCCATCTATCACAAGTTTGCTTGGAACATACATATTTAAAGCATGTTGAATAATGCTCTTGAACTTTATGCAATAATCCTACTCAACGTTGTTAGAGCTGGAGGTGAAATTTTCGTGTTGATCGCTTAGGTAATCTGAAATCTCTTTCTTGTCGCTCTTGCTAAGCAGAAAGATCTTCTTGCCTTTCTTTATATTCCTATTTACAGTAGTACTGAGTGATGTTGTAACGGCCTTGTGATCACAGATTCGGTATTCCACTTTGAGTGAAAAAGTTGGGGGTCTATTCTTTACTAGTGGATCTACAATACAGGCCATCAAAATTGCTTCACCACGAAGGTGACGTGCTACAGACGTGAAATTTAACCGACAGGAAGAAGATGCTGTGATATGCAAATGATTAGCTTTTCATAGCATTCATACAACGTTGGCGCCGGTGGCAACACCTACAACGTGCTGACATGAGGAAAGTTTCCAACCGATTTCTCATACACAAACAGCAGTTGATCGGCGTTTCCTGGTAAAACGTTGTTGTGTTGCCTCGTGTAAGGAGGAGAACTGCGTACCATCACGTTTACGACTTTGATAAAGGTCGGATTGTAGCCTATCGCGATTGAGGTTTATCGTATCGCGACATTGCTGCTCGCGTTGGTCGAGATCCAATGACTGTTAGCAGAATATGGAATCGGTTGGTTCAGGAGGGTAATACGGAACGCCGTGCTGGATCCCAACGGCCTCGTATCACTATCAGTCGAGGTGACAGGCATCTTATCCACATAGCTGTAACGGATCGTGCAGCCACGTCTCGATCCCTGAGTCAACAGATGAGGACGTTTGCAAGTCAACAACCATCTGCACGAACAGTTCGACGACGTTTGCAGCAGCATGCACTATCAGCTCGGAGCCCATGGCTGCGGTTACCCTGTACGTAGGACAGGAGCGCCTGCAATTGTGTACTCAACGACGAACCTGGGTGCACGAATGGCAAATGCTTCAAATGGCTCTGAGCACTATGGGACTTAACATCTATGGTCATCAGTCCCCTAGAACTAAGAACTACTTAAACCTAACGAACCTAAGGACATCACAATACACCCAGTCATCACGAGGCAGAGAAAATCCCCGATCCCGCCGGGAATCGAAGCCGGGAACCAGGGCGCGGGAAGCGAGAACGCTACCGCACGACCACGAGCTGCGAACACGAATGGCATAAGGTCATTTTTTGGGATGAATCCAGGTTCTGTTTACAGCAGCATGACGGTCGCATCGTGTTTGGTGACATCGCGGTGAACGCACATTGGAAGCGTGTATTCGTCATCGCTATAGTGGCGTATCACCCGGCGTGATGGTATGGGGTGCCATTGGTTACACGTCTCGGTCACCTCTTGTTCGCATTGACGGCACTTTGAACAGTGGACGTTACATTTCAGATGTGTTACGTCCCGTGGCTCTACCCTTCATTCGATCCCTGCGAAACCCTACATTTCAGCAGGATAAAGCACGACCGCATGTTGCAGGTCCTGTACGGGCCTTTCTGGATACAGAAAATGTTCGACTGCTGCCCTGGCCAGCACATTCTCCAGATCTCTCACTAATTGAAAACGTCTGGTCAATGGTGGCCGAGCAACGGGCTCGTCACAATACGCCAGTCACTACTCTTGATGAACTGTGGTTTCTTGTTGAAGTTGCATGGGCAGCTGTACCTGTACACGCCATCGAAGCTCTGTTTGACTCAATGCCGAGTCATATCAAGGCCGTTATTACGGCCAGAGGTGGTTGTGTACTGACTTCTCAGGATCTATGCACCCAAATTGCGTGAAAATGTAATCACATGTCAATTGTAGTATAATATATTTGTCCAATGAATACCCGTTTATCATCTGCATTTCTTCTTGGTGTAGCAGTTTTAATGGCCAGTAGTGTAAGATGTTATCTCCACGAGTCGGTACTCTGATTAGCTACTCAATGCAATTTTCGGACAGAGTACTTAGAACAATTGCACATGATTCTTTGTCCCTAGCAACAGTCCTAATGACTTGTGGCTTCCGGTCTATAGTTTGTAAGTTAAAATTTCCTCTTAAAACTAAATCATGAACAGGAAATTTACGCGATGATTCTCCAAGTTTTCCCTCAACTGTTCCGCCACTACTGCTGCTGAGGCACGGGTCTCTAAAAGCACCCGGGGGGCCACGTTTGATCCAACTGTAACCTTGTCTTCAGCCATACTATTTCTCATTCAGAATTTGTATTAAACTCACCAGACGTTATCGTACTTTTTATTGCTGTAAACGCGCTTCCACTACCAGTGTTCAATCTATATTTGAGACATACATTCTACTCGGAATTTAAAATTTCGTTCCTGTTTACTTCTGGTTTTAGTCAGCTTTCTGTCCTCAGTACAATGTGGGCGTTGTTAGCGTTTGTACGGGAGATTAGTTCCGGAACCTTTGCGTAAACGCTCATTCCATTAACTAATACTACATTAATATTTTCTTTTTCCTATCTGCTCTGACTAATGCTACTTGACGATAATGACCGGTAGATCGATGCCGTGTTCCCTGACTTCCGCACTGTCACCTAGTGAATAACATACGGTCGTATGGAATATCAGATCGGCTTTGTGATTGGACTGAAGAGTTCCTAGCAATCAGAACACGAATTGTTATCCTTAACAGAGAGAAATCTTTAGATGTATATATAGCATCGGGCGTACCACAAGTATGTGTAAATAGGAACGTTACTTTTCGCTATATATTTTTAATGCATAGTTGAGGTAGTTCTGTGACACTGTTCGCAGATAATGCTGTTATGTACAGTGATGTTACAATGCTGAAAACTGGACTGTAATGAAGGAAGACTCACAGAGCATAAACGCTCAGTGCAAGGATTAGCTGTAGACCCTCAATATAAATAAATGTAACGTACTGCGCATAAATAGGCAGAAGAATCCATTATTTTATGATTACAAAACTATGCCTGGAAAGAGGCATGTATTTAAAATATCTGGAAATAAGCGTACGGAGCGATCTATGGTGGAAAGAACACGTTAAACTAATAGCAGTTAAGGCTGTTGCCAGACTGAGATTCGTTGTAAGAATACTCAGGTAGCCCTCTCACGAAGGAGGTAGTTTACAAACCCCTAGATCGAACAAAAACTAGGTACTGCTTGTCACTCTGGGATTCATGCCAGGAAAAAAACGGAAGAAGTTTGATTTAGGAAGTGTGAATGTGTCACTGGAATGCTTCGATCGAACAAAAACTGAATATTGCTCGTCGTCACTCTTGGATCCATACCGGATATGGCTGATAGAGGAAACAGAAAATTTCCAAAGAAGATTCATTTAGTAGCAGTGAACGTATCGCTGGAATGTTCACCTACCTCCTGTCACAGACGCTAGTAGAGTGACGTTGTGCATTACTTTATGGTTTAGGGCTGATGATCTCGTTGTTTAGTCCCTTAAACGCCAACCAATCTACTTGGTAACCAGCGGTGCGGCATATTGTTCAAATTCTGATGGCGTACGTTCCTAGGAGAGTTAATCGACACATTGCTTCATCCTACATGTCTCTCGGGAAAAAGACCAAGAGGGCTAGGAGGCTTAGCAACAATCTTTCGTCGTGCGTAACATTCGCAAGTAGAATATGGAAGGAGAAAAGTGAAACTAGGCGACGCACCACGAAAGAATTACCAGAATGGGACGCATATCGTAAATGTGATGCATATGTACAGAGAAACAAGTGATCGCAACATAAAAAAAACTGGATAATTCATTAAAGGGAAAGAGCTTCACAAACTGAGCAAATGCGTTGGTCCATCTGTCTGTGGCCCTTATGCAAGCAGTTATTCGGCTTACCATTAACTGACACAGTTTTCAATGAACTGAGGGATATCGTGACGAATTCTTTCCAATTGGCGCGTTATATTGTCAAAATTCCGAGCTGGTTCGAGGGCATTGCCCATAATACTCCAAACTTTCTCAATTGGCCAAGGTAGGGTTTATCAAGCACGAAGTCAAGCTGTAGAAACTGTTGTCATATGCGGGCGGGCTTTATCTTGCCGAAATGTAAGACCAAGATGACTTGCCATGAAGGACAACAAAACGGGGTGTACAATATCATCGACGTACCATTATTTTATTAGATTGCAATAAATAACAATTAAAGGCATCCAGCTATGAAGTGTTGTCGCAACACAGACCATCAACCTTGCCTGTCGGGCCGTATAGCGGGCGATAGGTTGGTATCCACTGCTGCCCACGTCTTCACTGGTCATTGGGGCTCAGTTCCAAGCGGGACCTATTACTGAAGACAGTTCTACTCCAGACAATGAGATTCCAGGCCGAAGGCGTCTTTGGAGACTACCTGGACAGCACAACCAGGAGTGGTGGTCTGGGGTGCCATTTCTATTCGTAGCAGGTCCGCTTTGGTTAGTCCCCCCCGAAAGCTGAATGGTCGGCAAGACGGACTGCCGTCCGAAAGAGCCCGGTTCGATTCCCTGCTGGCTAGGAGATTTTTTCTGCTCAGGGACTGGGTGTTGTGTTGTCATCATCATCATTTCATCCCCATCCGGCGCGCAAGTCGCCCAGTGTGGCGTCGAATGTAATAAGACCTGCACCAAGGCGGCCGGAGCTGCTTCGTAAGGGGCCTCCCGGCAATGACGCCAATAGCTCCTTCCCATTCCCCTTTGGTTTCATACGCGGTTCCTCGACGATATTCCACGCCCCATTTTGTTGCCCTTCGTGGCAAGGCATCCTCGACTTACGTTTCAGCAAGATAATTCCTGTACGCACACGGAGAGATTTTCCACTGCTTGTCTTCTTGCTTGTGAAACGCTTCCTTGGTCGGTAAGGTCACCGAATATTTCCCAACTGAGAACGTTTGGAGCATTATGGGTAGGACTGTCCAACTATCTCGGGGTTTAGACGATGTAACACGCCATTTAGACAGTATTTGGCTTGATATCCCTAAGGAGGACATCCATCAACTCTATCAATCGATGGCAAACCAAATAACAGATTGCATAAGGATCAGAGGTGTACTGATGAGTTATCCACCTTCTGAATTTGGGAAGATCTTTGCCTCGAATAAATCATTAAATTTTTCTGAAACTGTAACCATCTGTTTTTCTGTAAGCTTATTTCTACATTACGTGTTCCGATTTCCGTCCCATTCGGATGATTCCTTCTTGGTGAGTCCTTTTTTTCTCTTAGAATGTATATTGGCAGCATTTGTCCACGTGACTTTGGATCCCACATGTCATGATTATAAGATATTTCGGATTCCGTAGAAGCGAAATATAATTTGTGGTCAGTGTGTCTCTTATGTGTGCATTCTTTTATCACTCTATCATATTACTACGAAGACTTGAACTATGTGCAACCCAGCCTTTATTTTGGTAGCTAAGTTGTAAATATGTATCAGTGTAATTGCTTATGCAGAATCCGCCCTCGTCTTTGCATACGTCGATTAGGTGATGTAAAAAAGTAAGTAATGTAGAGAAATTAAATTTTGGGAATACATTTGCCTAGGTAACATTTGTAAGTGATTAAAACTGCTAGGTAAGAGGTTAATGTAAGTACGAGATAAGGCATTGTAAATGTGAAATGCTGCTAGATTAATAACTAGTGTAAGCACCAGAATATTGAATGAAAGAATGCAAACGTGCATGCATTGTGTTGAACACGTGCCAGATGGTAGTTTGTAGGATGGGGTTCCATGCCCATTGCAGTTGAACGGTCAATACAGGGACGATGAATCCTGTTTGCGGATGACGCTTGAGTTGTCGTCCGATTATGTCCCATATGTGTTCGATTGGAGACAGAGCTGAAGATCGAGCAGGGCAAAGCAGCATGTCGACACTCTGTAGAGCACATTGGGTTACAACAGCGGTATGCCGATGAGCATTATCCTGTTGGAAACAACCCCTGGAGTGCTGTTCATGCCCGCATCTCGTGGTCGTGCGGTAGCGTTCTCGCTTCCCACGCCCGGGTTCCCGGGTTCGATTCCCGGCGGGGTCAGGGATTTTCTCTGCCTCGTGATGGCTGGGTGTTGTGTGCTGTCCTTAGGTTAGTTAGGTTTAAGTAGTTCTACGTTCTAGGGGACTTATGACCACAGCAGTTGAGTCCCATAGTGCTCAGAGCCAGTGCTGTTCATGAAAGATAGCACAACTGGTCGAATCACCAGATTGACGTACAATTTTGCATTCAGGGTGCATGGGATAACCACGAGAGTACTCCTGCTGTCATAGGAAATCCCGTCCCAGACAATAACTCTAGCTGTAGGTCCAGTGTGTGTAGCACGCAGTCACGTTACCTGCAGGCCCTCAATTGGCCCCCTTCTAACCAACACAGGGCCGTCACTGTCACCGAGACAGAACCAACTTTCACCAGAAATCATAACAGAGCTACTCTCTGCCCTCTAAGGAGCTCTCGCTTGATACCACTGAAGTCGTAAATGGCGGTGTAAAGCTCGCTACAGGGCGCCTGGCTTGGGAATGTGCTTCAATTAATCGATTTGTAACAGTTCGATGCATCATTGTGCTGCCAACTGCTGCTGAGATTGTTACTGAAGACGCAGTACGATGCGCCAGAGTCGTATACTGAATATAACGGTTTCTCGGTAACGCCACGTGCGCTCCGGAGTCCGATCTTCTTTCGAACGCACATTCTCGTGACCACCTCTACCAGCAATCACGTAAATTGGCTACATTCCTAACAAGTCTTTCTGGAGCATCACAGGAGGAGCATGCAGCATTTCGTAGCCTTATTACACGACCTGATTCAAACTCAAGGAGGTGTTGATAACTGCATCTTTGTCGCCTTGAAGACATTCTAGGCTAACATCAACTCACCACGTCTGATCACAAAGGTAAATAACGCTCACGACCGGTAGGATCTTATAAGCCTGGCGTGACATTTAATATTCATTTTTCAGATGCAGAGAGTCGCCTACGAAATTTCGTTTGCGTCGCACAACTCCTTCTTTCAGTTGTGATTTTTCTTCCACCAGCGTGTTTGTTATTCACATTGTGGGAGGTAAGAAATAACATCTAGTTACGGGCCATGCTCAAAAAAATGTGAGTCATTGCTATAACACTGAATATATGGTTAGCTGCTCTGGGAATTATGATATCGCCTGGGTACCTTCTTATGTTTTGCCTGGCCTACCGGTTACGACTCGCAACACAGGTCACCTTCAGATTGACATAACTGAGGGAAAAGTGGTGTGATGTTTCTCAGCTGTTAGTAATGTGTCATTAAAAATATACAAACATTGGTAGTGTAAAAATAAAGATCATGAAGCAATTCATACCTGTTGCTACGAAGCGCAGTTGTGCGAGGATTCACAGAGATCTTCGAAAATAATAAAGGAAAGTTTTGTTGCCAGCCACGTGACGCTATGTGCGTTATTTCAGCACCGTCCTATAACAGCTGAAATGTCGGTGTTTTGCTTGCGTTGCCTTTATTTGCTTTCCTTAAGATATGATACTTGATAGTGGTTCTTTTTGGGACTTCTGCCGTGACCTGGTATTGCATTTGAATCCATCTGCGTCACATTCTTAAACCTGATTTCCCCTTAAAGTAACTGCATTCAAGTTAGGGAGCCAGCCCAAAGGTTACAGTTATTTTGTTATTATTAGAGCCAACGGTTAATTTCTCGGCGTATTCCACTGAGTTTCGTACCCATCATCTCCGCCAGAAGCTGGTGGGTACGAAACTTATTAAAACGCTGCGACAAGACGACGCCACCACTCGGCTGATAACCAGAGAAGAATTCATCAACGGTTAACTTGTATGAAACTTGATTAATCTGAGGTAGGCATGTGGAGGAGAAGGAACGTGACGTTACGGACGATACATGAGAATCAAATTCGCTGAAATACTTCTTAGTGATTGACTTTTTATCAGTTACAGAGTTTCAAAAAAATGTTCAAATGTGTGTGAAATCTTATGGGACTTAACTGCTAACGTCATCAGTCCCTAAGCTTACACACTACTTAACCTACATTATCCTAAGGATAAACAAACACACCCATGCCCAAGGGAGGACTCGAACCTCCGCCGGGACCAGCCGCACAATCCATGACTGCAGCGCCTTAGACCGCTCGGCTAGTCCCGTGCAGCTTTCAGAGTTTCAGTTAGACGGTGTACACATTAACATTTTGGAGTCATCATAGGGGGCACATTAAGAAATGAGATGGTGCAATGTGAGGTACGTTTGGGATGTAGCGAGTTTGAATGTCACATATAAGTTTATTAGACATAATAAAGTCAAAAGCACCTTTCTACGTATTACCATCATTGTTCAATAAATGTCTGGTCCCCATAGTAAAACTTCCCATAAACGGGCTCACTATAAGCACATAGGTAACGTAAATCTGTAAAAGAATTGTCATTGTTGTTGTTGTGGTCTTCGGTAAAGAGACTGGTTTAATAGAACTCTCCATGCTACTCTATCCTCTTCTCTAGCCTCATCTCTGAATATCTACTGCTACTTATATCCTTCTGAATCTGATTGCTGCATGCTGCATTCGCCTCTTGGTCTCCCTCTACAATTTTTAACCCCTCCTCCCACCCGCCCAGTCTCAGAAAGTGTCCTATCAGCAGATCCCTTCTTGTAACCAGGTTGTGCCACAAATTTCTTTTCTCTCCAATTCTGTTTAGTACCTCCTCGTTAGTTACGTTTTTTATTGTTATTTCAATACCTTACACAAAAGGTGGGCCGGCAGCGGCAATATTAAGCCGCACTTCGGCCATAGAGAAAACAAATAGACACGAGAAAGACAGAAATAGAAAACATAATGGTGGACAAAAAACAGGAGACACTTGAGTAAAAAACACGGAGCCGTTCAAAGGCGGAGCACAATAAAGAAATAACGTTGAGCACTTGTACACGGACACTGATGACTGAAACGACACACGTGAACGATGTAGCGTGGGCGGTGAAAACACTAAAGCTCTAACACGATGGCACACTCAAAGAACCGATGACGATGATCTCCGGCGCGCGAATGTTCACTTGACGTGTGCGAGTCTGGGGACCTGCCAAAAGGGGAAAAGGTGGGTGAGGAGGGAGAGGGGAGTGCATAGATGCCAGTGGCAGAGGAGATGGGAGGGGGAGGAAAGAAGGTACGGGGGTAGGGGAAGCCCGGAGGAAGGAGGGAGGGAGGAAGGGAGGAGGGAGAGAAGGGAGAGAGGGTGTCCTAAGGAAAAAACACAGGGTGTGGAAGGGGAGGATCGAAGTTGATATGAGGGATAGATGGAGGGGATGAGGACATCATCAGGGAGGGGCAGTTGGTGGAAACCACCTTGGGCGAGGGTATGGAGAGTGGAGAGATGGAGAGCAGCAGATGGGACGTGGGATACAGACGCGGCAGCGGACGGGGGTGGGAGAGGATGGGAGAGACAAGCGGGTGAGGAGGATCAAGTTTACGGGAGGTGTATTGGACCGTATCCGCTCATTAGTTACGTGATGTATCCACCTAATACTCAGCACCTTTCTCTAACACTAAATTGTCAAAGCTTGTATTCTCTTCTTCTCTGATTTTTTTATCGCCCATGTTTCGCTTCCTCGGCTACGTTCCATACAAATACTTCCAAAAAAGATTTCCTAGCACTTAAAATCAGTATTCGATGTTAACTCTGGTGTTGGAAAGTGCGAAAGTTGAATGCGTGCCAGAGGGTATGGACCTGGACACCCACTAGCGGTCTCTGTCCAACGGAGCGCTCCTGCGCCGCGAGCTCGCCGTGCGAGTTCGCCACCTTGCGTATCACGTGAAGTCTGCGGCCAATCGCGTTTCCTGAGGTCACGTGTCCTGTCCAGTACGTACTCGCCCTCGTTCTCGTGTGCATCTCGGCCGTACTGCCTTTCACTTCCGTGTGTTGAGATACATTTGGTAGTTGTTTGGAATGTTCCTGCATTGTTGTTGTCTCGCCGTGTTTATCACCCCAGTTCTCGCTTGCTTGCCTCGTACTGTGTCCTGGTTGGTCGTAGCGTCTGTCGTCCCCTACTTGTTCGTCTGTCCTGTCTGTTTGCAGTTAGCGATACCTCCAGTGGCTCCCCCGACTCGCCGCTTCGCGTCTCCATTCTCTGCCGTGCACCGCGCGCCGGTCGCTCGCGCCTATAACATGAGAAATTTTCTCTTTTTTTTCAGAAACACTTTTCTTGCCATTGTCAGTCCATATTTTGTATTCTCCTTGCTTCTTTTAACATCAGTTATTTTAGGCCCAAAACAGAAAACTCGCCTACTACCTTTACCATCCACGAGATAAATTTTAGCTACAGTGCGACGAGAGGAAATTATGCCTCTAACAGTTATAAACATTATCTATTCGACATACAGAAAAACAGTGAAAGAAAACAAAACGATGATAAATAGTAATTATTTATATAATATTTTATGATGTAATTGGACATATCATTGTTTATCATGCAAAGACAATAATAATTGTAAATTTCTTTTATGATCTGCGTTTGTCTTCCTTTGTTTTTACCTTTTTTTGGTTGGCTTTTGTGGGTTGCGGACGCAAGACGCATATCAGACTGAGGTCTATTAAGAAATTGTAATTATTTGTTAATTATTACTTGAGAATAGAGTTCATTTTTATTATAAATATGAGTGAATAATTATTTGTAACTTTAATTCCTCTCTCAATATGTATTATCTGTGTTAATTATTTCTTTCCGCTGCAAGGAGCGCAGCCATTGATGATAGCGATTTGTATCGCATTTTTATCTGTGTTTCTTACGAAAGTATCAAAGGTTTGCTTGATGAAAATTAGTCAATACAAAAGTAAAGTTTGCCGGCCGCGGTGTTCTCGCGGTTCTAGGCGCGCAGTCCGGAACCGTGCGACTGCTACGGTCGCAGGTTCGAATCCTGCCTCGGGCATGGATGTGTGTGATGTCCTTAGGTTAGTTAGGTTTAAGTAGTTCTAAGTTCTAGGGGACTGATAACTACAGCAGTTGAGTCCCATAGTGCTCAGAGCCATTTGAACCATTTTGAAAAGTAAAGTTTAATAAACATTAATTCAAATACTTATCCTGTTAAAAGGAAATTTGCTCTAACAATAGAAAGTCTCTGTCAATTGTCTGCCACCATCTTAACAATTATCTCAGCGGCAAATTCAAATTACGCAACTCTGCAGACATAAATGCCGAACGTAATAAATGAGTGTAAAAATAAATGTGCACCGATGGTCCCGAACTCATTTCAATGAAAATGATTCGAATCAGATTGGTTCTTTAAAAACAGTTCTCATAGCACGATCTTTATTACAACCTTTTCTAGCTGATGTATAGAGCCGAAATTAATTACGCACGAGTTGCGAAAAATATTGTTTCAGGTAACATACGTCAGTGTTGTGCGCTGCTGATATTTTAATGATCATTTTGCTGAAGAGAACTGTTTCCATCACAATCAATAGTTGTATAGAATCTGTTGTATGAATTGTGATTTAGTGACACTTACACAACTTACAGACAACACTTTAACGCAAAGTAAACTTGGATTTCTTTAGCAACTTGACCAAATCTTTAGCCGGGAGAAAAACATTATTTTGTAATTACTCACTGTAATGAAATAACATTATCATTTTCTTTTACAAATTAGTTAAATACCAGACCACTGAATAACACAGCGAACGCCACATACCTATAGTGTCGCGTTTCCCAATGTAACTCTTAGCATCACCTGGTTTAATTCGACGACATTCTATTATCCTTTATCGCTTTTGTTGATGTTCGTTTTACAAAAAATGGTTCAAACGGCTCTGAGCACTATGCGACTTAACGTCTGAGGTCATCAGTCGCCTAGAACTTAGAACTAATTAAACCTAACTAACCTAAGGACATCACACACATCCATGCCCGAGGCAGGATTCGTACCTGCGACCGTAGCGGTCGCTCGGTTCCAGACTGTAGCGCCCAGAACCGCACGGCCACTCTGGCCGGCTGTTCGTTTTACACTGAAGTGACAAGTTATGGGATACCTCCTTATATAATGTCGGGCCTCCTGTTGCCTAGTGTAGTGCAGCAACTCGTCAGACTCAACAAGTGGTTTGAAGTCTCTTGTAGAAATATTGAATCATGCTGCTTACATAACAATTAAGTACACACGAACTTTCACAGGCTGGCCTTGGGGACTAGGAAGCTACTTCAAGCGTAAGTGGAGAGCACTGATATCAGTTACATATAAACAAATACAGAAGCTCAACATTTGATCCACAATTTACTATCGTCCGAATGACCAAAGGGGTCTCGAGAGAGTCAGGGACACGCGCAGGGCCTGGGGATGGATCTCCACATTTACCACGCAAAAACGGATGAAGAAGCAATTACACTTCCCGGGTTTGCCGCCGGTTCATTTGCGTAAATCCCACAATATTTCACTGATATAACTGGTCGACATCTTCAGGCGGTGGTGGCAGTTGCTGCTGTCACTGCCGCAAGATGCGACTGAAGATAGTCGCGCGGTGGCTTCGAAATTCATCAGACCAGGAGCAGGCAACACGCGTGCGCAGGAAGTCGCTCGCGGTTGGAGGAAATTAGTACTCCTAGTGCCCGCTGCATGGAGCCGCAGAAAGGCCTTACACACGTGCAGTCTGGCCAATGACAGTGCTGCGAGACGCTCCTGCGCTTAAAAGCTGAATTAAATCTCAGCAGTGCGTTGGGTCGAGTCATGAATCGGAAGTTCTTAGTTTCCCTGTCGTGATGTAATGGCAGTCAGTGCTGGATTCCAGGCGTCACTTAATTAAAATCATGCATCCCTGTTTATAAGATTGTTCGCTGAACGGATATGTCAAGCCTCCTTTACAACACAAGATGACGCTGGGGACAAAGTTTAATTCTTTTCGTAAAACACGCGATGCTCCGTGTCCAGGCAATGTTTCACTACCGCTGATTTACCAGGTTGCCCCAGAGCGTATGGAAAGTGATGTTCGACGCAACGTTCTTGCACGGTTCGATATGTCTGCTTAGTATTTTCCACATTGGCGTGGGATCTTACACACGCCACCCTTTCTTCAGGCCAAGGTTGTCTTTGACCGGACACAATAAAATCCTCAGTTTTGCTGGCGGCCGAAAAACACCCTTGATGTCGTGTCTTGTGAGGATTCTTTCCATTTATGAAGACATGCCTCGAAAATAGGGTAAGAACGCCGTTGCCATGTGTGCTTCCACATTTACATTTACGTCCCTGCTTTGAATTTGCTAAGAACGGAATGCGTAGCGTATCTGTCTATTGGATTAGCGATCCTTGGGTGTTGTAGCTCACCTGATAGACAGTCGGCATCTGAGAACACGTGTGCTCTGTACACCAAAGAGCGTAAGGCACTACCGCGCTGTGCAGGGTGATGACAACTTGTGGCCTGCAAATATAACTCAGTGTGAGTTGGTTTGCGATTTACATTATGTCCCAGTGTACCATCGGCTTTTTTATTGTTCCTAGAACCTCTGCTTCACCGTATTGCTGATCAGTTATGCGCTTGCAAGGTATTGGGAGAAACCTTCTTGGCGTGAGTATACAGGGATGATGTTACGGTACTGCTACGCCATGTCCATGCCATATCCTTGCTCAAGGACATACTGCATTCCTCTCATCTCTCTCTATGGACATCCATTAATCAGTGGTAGTTGTCGGCCACGTATAGTTGGGGATTATCGGGGATCGCTGCTCTATGAAAGTGGCAGCACTAAGTTGGCAGGAAGTGACGGATCGGAAGCCGTTCCCTTATGCCGCATCTATCCTGAAAGGCAACAGAACAGAGGCCACAACGAATAAGTTTCCTAGAAAGTGCTCACAGTACAAAGGAGACGGCACATGAAGTTCGTTGATTTGGGTGTTGGCCGAAATGTTACGTAGACTCCAGAGATATCACGTGAGCTCACGTGTCGAGTCGCGAGGTCAGCAGTGCATTGGGGGTGACCGTATTATGGTCATACTCGAGGCCCCGCAGGACGGTGTCCAGAAGCGCCTACGTGGAAGGGGTGGCGTGCCGCACAGTGCAAAGGCGGAGGCGGCGTCGTCCGTTGGAGAGTTGTGTACAGACAGCGGTCCAGGGGGGACGTCGTGTAGGTCAGACTTAAGGCTTGGTCTTGCAGTATTCGCACCGGCTCTGCTCGCGCTCATACGTAGCTGGGTATTTCCCTCCACGTGATAAAAAAAAAAAAAAAAAAAAAAAAAAAAAAAAAAAAAAATAAATAAATGTACTTCCATTCAAGTCATTAACCAGTTCTGGCTCAGACGAGCATTTCAAATCATAGTTACTGAAGTCTTGCCTTTCTTCGGTTATTTCTTGACCAAGTTACATAAGTGTTCCAAAATTATAGGTAGCTATTTCCAGCGTCTAGACCGCTCGCTGGACGTGACTTTTAGCCTTCTTTGTAAAGTACAGTTCGTGTATTCCTACATTTTCACTAAAGTGTATTATGTTGTACAAGTCCGCCCGGTCTCCACGATAATGGCGTGCAAACTGATGCAATTACCCGGTCATTTCCTAAACGAAAGTCACTTTTTCAGACTCTAGTATGTAGTAGTAGCGAGGGGAGGGCTGGGACTTCCCAATACCAAAGTAAAGGCTTCATGTTGTTTACACCCCATAAGGTTTTAACATGTACTCGAGCTACTCATTCTGTTACATCTCGCTTATTTAAGTGTCTTTAACCGGCCAAACTACCTACCCCTGCATATTTTGGCCGGATTAACTCTAAATTGCAGCACATACGTGAATTTTATAATAGGCTTTCTCGGAGACGACATTTTATCGATGAACCACCTTATTTTCACTCTAACCTCAATTACCACACGGTATTACATCCCCCTAAGTATCGCTCATACACAGATCACGAGGAGAAGATTACAATAATCACATCACGTAGAGATGCATTGAAACAATCAATCATCTCGCGCTCTACACATGGTGAAACGGTAAGAAACCCTAATAACTGGCACAGGGGAAAGGACCCTCTGCCATGCACTTCGTGGAGGTTTGCAGAGTATGGATGTAGATGTAGGAAGATACGTTATGACAATTGCGGGCTTCTGAGCTCTGGTTGGGCTCTAATCTGACGCCAGCGGTGGGGTTTGCCACTACACATAACCTCGTGATCCCTACCGTGTATTGTAGTATCTGTGCCCCAACCGTTGTCCAAATATTGTGCATGTTTAATACGACGATCTGTTCATTTGCCCGATGACTTTTCTTTTCTGTACATTGCTGTTTACCTTCACTGATGGAAGCAGCTAGATGGCACAGTAATTTGTAGGAATATTTGTAAAAAAAGGGGATTTTCATTTTCGACGATACTTCCGGCGCTCGTCGTCAGCTGGTCCGCAGAGTGAGATCTCAGGCCGCACACGTACGTCACTCGCTATACGGGGGAGCGTTGTACACAACGCGAGCTGCAGCATCCAGGTGCGACGACTGACAAATTTGTCTGCGCTGCCCTTCCCCCTCCATGGCGCTGCTGCCGGGCTGAGGTTTATGCGTCAGGTTCATCAGCCTAGGGCAGTGAACGTCCCAGCTCTCCCCGACGGAAATAGAGCGAATCCCCGCAGGTGGCTCTCCCGGCTTCCATTCCCTACAAATGAGCAGTCACTACCGCGTGCGGGGAGTTTCATTTCGCTCCGTGTGAGGCGCTTTAGGGTATGTCTGTCCTGAAACAATCACGTATTGTGTTAGCAGTCATAAGCAGTTGCAGCTATGCATTGGTCACCTTCATATTATATACGTCACAGGAGGCGTTTACTACATGTGTTGTCATACTTATGTTAACATGACAAAGCATGTGGCGAGTGCCACATCCACCATATGTCGCCTTTAACGTACGAAATCTGAAAAACCCAACGTAGGGCCAAAATGGGTAATCAGTTCTAAACATAATGAGCTGTGTGGGGTTTTTGCTTGTTTCTACACTATATTATTGTTGCACTTTTCAGTCCGTGGGCTGGTTTGGTGCACCTCTGAACACCAGCCTATCTTTTGCAAGCCTGTTTGTTTCTGGCTAGCCACTGCAACCTACATCCATTTTAACGTTCTGACATTAGTGAAGTCTTGCTTCCATTTTATTGTTTTAATCTCTCGACACTTCCCTCTATTAACCAACTGACTACTCCTTGATGCGTCGGGACATGTTCTATCAACTTACTTGTTCCTTTAGTCAAGTTTTCTCAAGATTAATTCAACTACACTCCATTTCCTTTGTTTTACTTTTCCTGATATTCCTCTTATAATCTCTTTTCAAGGCAGTATATATTCTACTCAAACAATCTTCAAAGACCTTTCTCATCTTTGACAGAATTGCAAAGTCATCAACACTCCTAAAATTTTTATTTTTTCACACTCAATCTCAATTTCCTTCCCAGTTCTCTACTTCGTTTCCGTTACAGCATGCTCAGTGTACAGACTGAATAACATGGGAGACAGGCTACAAGCCTGTCTCACTCCCTTCTCAATTAATTCCTGCTTTTCATGTCCTTCAATTCCTGTAACAGCAGTTTGATTCCCCTATGAGTTGTAGATAACATTCTGCTTCCTGACTTTGTTTCCGAGGCCTTCCGAGTATCAAATAGTTTACTCCAATTATCATCATACAAAGCTCTCCCTACCTCTACAAGTACTATAACCTTTGGTTTTCCTTGCTTAAAACTATATTTCAACGTACCGTACGTCGTAGATCCAACGGTACCTCATTTTTACCTACATTTCTCCACAACCCAAACTGAACTTCCCTCAAGTCAGTTTCTGAAATATATTTGATATTAAATAGTTGTTTCTATGTTCGATAGTTCACAACCATTGTTCGTTCACTGTGCCTCATTTGCTTTGCATAACTGCACATAATACGTTACCTATATTTCGAAGGGCAAGTCGCGGAAGTGGCGTCAAATCGAAAGACTTGCACCCGGCGAACGATCTACCCGACGGGAGACCCTTGTCACACGACATTTACATTTTGTATTACATATTTTGTATAAAGAACTGTGTTTTCGTTTGACAAAAGCAGCTGCAGGTCTATTGCTACGATTACCATCAGTCACGCTTGTAGCTGTAACGGCAAGCGCCACATCACACTAGTGGTAGCAACCGCCCTACTTTGTTTTAGTTTTAATTTTGAAGATGGTCTAGTTATGCCGAAACCGATAATAACAGCTGAATAAACACCCTCTAAAATCGTGCGCCTCAGCTTTCTAAAAAAACCTGTTAGTATGACATTTTTATTATCTTCCAGTTGGTTTCAAACTTTACGTCCTATCGAGCAGAATTTTTAAAAAAATTCATGCTAAAATCAGTGATTTAAACTTTTTTCGTAAAATAGTAAAAGAAGTTGTCTTTCGTATATATGCACCCACAGTTGTCTCGGAACAATTGAGAAAAGTCATTTTCTTACGTAGGATGTTTATTTCAGAAATACACACTTTAGTTTATGGTTTAGCTGTTAGCTAATTTCGCCCTCCTGAGAATTAGCAAGATACCTCCGTTCCTTGTATCACAGTAAAAATTGTAAGCATTTAGAATAGTAAATGCCATATATCTAGGTGGAAGAAGCAACATATGATGGCGTCCTTAATACCAGCTTCACACAATTACTGTAGCCACGGCACAGCTACCTCAGATTCGAATTCCATTAGTAAAGAGGGACACAGTTGGCCCTTTCCCTTCTAACATATGGATTTCACATCTAAAATAATTGTGTTCGTAACTGCTACGGTTGTCTGAAAGCGTTATTAAGGATTCCAGCAACGTGTGGTGTTGCCTACAATTTTTTTACTGTCGTGCAAGCAACTGTGGTAGCTTGATAATTCCCGACCGAGCAAATCATGAAATAAAGCGGTTATTTAGGAAATAAACAGCCAACGCAGAAAAGCGGCGCCCCTGAAGAAAGAAAAGTTCTACTAGCACCAGAGACGCAGTGCCGCCTCTACTGAAAACATTAGCGTAGAAATATGTGTACATCTACTTCGTGATCACACTTAAAAGTCACACGTAATTGTTTGATATTTCTCGGCCGTTAGATTCTAGAGTAACAGGTGTCAGAAACGAACAACTAAGTTTTTGCTTGCGGACTGTGAATCCTCTTATTTCATTGCGATCGTCGTTTCTTCCAATGTGGACTGGAGTCAACGAAATATTTTAGCATTCGGAGGATAAAAAGTGTAGCCGCCCGGATCATCTGGAGCAGGCTGTGGGACACGAAATGCACTGAATAATCAAATAGTAACAGCAATCTTCGGACAAGTGAAAATCACAAGCGCAACTGTACCACAGTTGTCGGAACAAATTAGAAACAGGTCCTGAGTTCGTTGTGAGGAAATTTAACTTACACCCACACTAGGCTGGCTCTGGTTCAAATGGCTCTGAGTACCATGGGACTCAATATCTGAGGTGATCAGTCAACTAGAACTTAGAACTACTTATACCTAACTAACCTAAGGACATCACACTCATACATGCCCGAGGCAGGTTTAGAACCTGCGACCGTAGCGGTCGCGCGGTTCCAGACTGATGCGCCTAGAACCGCTCGGCCTCACCGGCCGGCACACCCAATAGCAGATAACAGCAGAGTGGAGATGTAACGCCTTTCTTTAAATAACGGCGCGTAAGAATAGCACTAGGTGTTAACACGGAAGAGCCATGACTTTGGGCAGCCAGTGTTGGTGATAACTTTGGAATGTGATGCAGTAAGGGAACAGACAGGTGAACACACCCTTCGCAAGAGACCCGACTGTCGGAACTATAGGGTAGCATATTGCGGCAGTGCAGTTATTACGCCACCCCCACATTACATTTAAGTTAGTAGAGCTGTAGTTTATGTTTTCAATGATGGCCTCTCTTATTATGTAATAGTCATGCCTGACTGTACGTAGTCCGCAGCTCGTGGTGTCGCGGTTGCGTTCTCGCTTCTCGAGCACGGGGTCCCGGGTTCGATTCCCGGCGGGGTCAGGGATTTTCACCAGCCTCGAGATGACTGGGTCTTTGTGTTGTCCTCATCATTTCATCATCAACCAGGAAAGTGGCAAAATTGGACTGAGCAAAGGCTGGGAAATTGTACGGGGGCTGATAACCGCGCAGTTGAGCGCCCCACAAACCAAACATCATCATCATCATCGTGACTGTACGTACGCCTCACACAACATACCGGTTCTTCTGATCTGAAGAAATACCTGTTGTTAAACAATAGTGAGACAATGACAATAAGTCGTCCCCTGAAGCATAAATATCTCGTATGTCATAAATTAATTGCGTTATTTTTAACACACTCTAAAAAAAGAGAGAAGAAGAACCACGAAGGAATTCTCCGAATGGATTGGAAATCGGCATATACATTTGTACAGACAAACAGATGATTCCAATTTCGTAAAAACTGGATGATTTGCTCATGAGAAAGAGCTTCTCAAACCGATCAAGTAAGTATATCATTGGCCCTCTCTGGCTCTTATGCAAGTCGTTATTAGGCTTGGCCTTAACGGATGGTTGTCGGCTGTCCTCCTGAAGGATATTGTACCGAATTCTGTCCAATTGATGCTTTAGTGTCAAATTCGCGAGATGGTCGCAGGGCCCTACCCATAATGCTTAAAAAATTCTCAGAATGAGATGAGGCGACCTCGCTGGACAAGGCAGGGTTTGGCAAGGACGAAGACAAACAGAAACTCTCGCCGTGTCTGGACGGGCTTTATCCAGCTTAAATGTAAGCTCAGGATGGTTTGCGATTAAGGTCAATGAAACGGGGCGTAGTATGTCATCGACGGACTGCTGTGCTGTAAGGATACCGCCGATGACAACCAAACGGGTCCTGCTATCAAAAGAAATGTCAACCCAGACCATCACTCCAGGCTGTCGCGCCGTATGTCAGGCGACGGTTAGGCTGGCACCCCACCGCTGTTTGGGACGTCTCGACACATCTTCGTTGGTCATGGAGGCTCAGTTCTAAGCGGGACTCATCACTGAAGACAATTCTAGTTCAGTCAATGAGATTCCAGGCTGAAGACTTCTGGAGACGCCTGGACAGCGGTGGCATACCAACTTGATGGTCATCCGCCAAACGGCCCGACGAACAGGATTGACAGTCTGGGGTACCACTTCGTTTCGTAGCAGGACCCCTGCGGTTGTCATTCGCGGCCCCCTTACAGCGCAGCGGTACGTCGACGATATTCTGCGCTCTGTTTTGTTGCCCTTCTTGGCAATCTATCATGGAATTACATTTCAGCGAGATAGTAACCGTCCTTACACGGAGAGAGTTTCTACTGCCTGTCTTAGTTTTCTAAACCCTACCTTGGCCAGCAACGTCGCACAATCTCTCCCTAAATGAGAAAGTTTGGTTCATTCAGGACAGGGCCCTCCAACCAGCTCGATATTTTGATGATATAAACTGCCAATTGGACAGAATTTGTCACGATATCCCTCAGGAGGACATCAATGTCTAGCCGAATAACTGCTTGCTATAAAGGCCAGAGGTGGTCAATACATTATTCAGTTGTTGCAGTTGTAAAGCTTATCTCTCGAATAAAGCAACCAGTTTTTCTGAAACTGTAATCATTTGTTGCTTTGTACATATAAGAGCACATCACATCTACCAGTTTCTGTCCCATTCGGTTGATGCCTTCCTGCTGCGTCCCTTTTTTGTCTGAGGGTGTATATCGCTGTGACCGTAAACGTTTTGCGATACCAAAGAGCGTAGTAATGAGAGAACGATCAGGCAATCAGTCCTGACATGCTTGTGACTTATTACCACAAGGGAAAGAAAAATAGGAGATATATTGTTTTGTCTCGTTGCCGACACATTTATGGTCTTGAAGTTTAGTTCACAATATTACAGTAATACCTTGTTTATTGCTAGTCGGTTGAAGGCAAAAGTGATTTGCACAAAACAAACACAATCAAACTCGTGCCGCGCCCTTGATCAATGTCCGCCAATAAGTGAGACAAGTAGAACGCGGAATTAACCAATCAATATTCATGACCCAGCCGACGTAGTTCACAAGCATGCGATGAAAATGAATGAGTGAGGAAACAGTATTGCTTGATGTTCATTTTTTAATTTTTTAATTTGACAGTTATCTACATTCTTTCTATTGTAGAGGTCCGTATTGCTGTCATTCAGCTGTTGGCTTACACAGTTTACAAAATATACAGGATTAAAACGATAAAGTAAGTAGTGTTTCCCCATGATGATTAAATTATAGTGGCTCCTGGTAACTGTGGGAAAAGTTCTGGGCTGTGGTGGATGTAAGGAGAAGCGAATACTATCATAAGAGAGATTGGGTATAGCTAGCTCGGGATGAAGTACCTCAAGATTATCCAACAGACTTTAGGTGCAAATAAATAAATAAATAAAGTAAATTACTTGCAGAACTCTCGTTCGACTTGTCCTACGATGTAGGTCAATTTGTGGGTCCAGTACCACACAGGACTGATAGGAGACATCGAATGTAAACCAAAAAAAAAGAGGACATCCTGAATGGTGACGGGTTTGCTTCACCAACTGGAAAGCATCACGGAAATATTAGAACACCTGTACTGGAAGATGCTTGAAGTAGACGCACCCAATCCCGCGAGAGGGTATTTATCATCTTTCAAGAACCAGGAGACGAAATTTTTCCATGCATATTTCATGTTTTCTTTTATTTACCTTAGTTAATGTTTATATTACTCATAAAATGTAAATTGTGTGTGTTTGTTGTTGTGGGCTTCAAACCGGGGGTGATGAAGCTCGGCCGGCCGCGGTGGTCTAGCGGCTCTAGGCGCTTCAGTCCGGAACCGCGCGACTGCTACGATCGCAGGTTCGAATCCTGCCTCGGGCATGGATGTGTGTGATGTCCTTAGGTTAGTTAAGTTTAAGTAGTTCTAAGTTCTAGGGGACTGATGACCTCAGATGTTAAGTCCCATAGTGCTCAGAGCCATTTGATCCATTTTGATGAAGCTCACACATACACACTCTCTTCCATTCAGTAGTAAATCGGTATTCCGAGTCTTATCAGCCGACTCTTTTCGTTTAATCATGCCACAAACTTCTTTCCTCTCGAGTTTTGTTCAGTACATCCGCATTGGTTACATTATCTACCTATCTAATCTTCAGCATTTTTCTGTAACACCACATCTGAAAAGCTTATATTCCCTTCTTGTATGAACTGCTTATTTTCCACGTTTGTTTCATATGCTCAAGACAAAAACTTCAGAAAAGATATCCTAACACTTCAATTTACGAATGCGATATTATATTATTGATATAAATAAGTCGCAAACACCATAAAACCGCCGTAGTATTAAATTTCGCTCCTATACGTACCTAGAAGGTGGCAGCACATGTCGCGTGGAAGATAGCCGGTACACAGTACTCTGCAGCCAAAGGTTAATGATCTGCGGTCAGACCAAGATGGCAAGAGTGCTCTGAGTCTGCACTCGACTTGATTTTTGTGGGCCAAGGGACTGCCTGCAGAGCACGTTCATAGCGAAATTCGTCCCGTAGATGGTTATAACTGATGGAAAAATGTGTTAAGTTGAGTATAGAAATTCAGCACAGGACAAGAATAAGTCACAAACAAGGAGTGTCCTTGTCTCCTTGGTTATCTTGTGATGGGATATTGTTCCCATGTGAAGGGGTATTTCGCTACCATCATAACACATCCGTCTTGTGGACTGCAGCAATTTAAGGAACCAAATAAACTTTTTATATGCAGAGAGATAAATGCAAACACTGCCCCAAGAGCTCTATCCTGCAGACTTCTAACGTCTTTTAGGACGATGGAGTAAGTGTTTAAGTTTACAAACGAGTATGTTGGAAAAAAGGCTGGTTCACGTGACTCTGATGTTAGTGTGGGACTTTTTTGCTGACTCGTCCTCGTATATTCGATGTTAACACATTTCTCTTCTTCAGAAATGTTTCTCCGGTCATTGCCAGTCTAGATTTTATATTCTCTCTACTTCATCCATCAGAAGTTATTTTGCTACCCAAATAGCCAAACTCTTCTACTACTTTCATTGTTGGTTTCCTAATCTAATTCCCTTAGCATAGCCTGATTTTACTGCTTGCTCACTGTAGAGACTGAATAACATCGAGTATGGGCTACAACCCTGTCTCACGTCCTTATCAACCACTAATTCCCTTTTAAACCTCTCGATTCTTACAACAGCCGCCTGATTTCGATACAAGTTGTATATAAGCTTTCGCTCCATCTGTTTTACCCTTACTGCCTTCAAAATTTGAGAGAATTTATTCCACTCGACATTGTCAAAAATCTTTCTCCAGATCTACAAAACTATAAATGTAGGTTTTATTTCCCTTAGCCTATCTTCTAAGATAAGTTTCAGAATCAGTGTTGTCTGATCTCCCCCAAGGTCTGCTTCTACCAACTTTTCCATTCTTCTGTAAATAATTCGTGTGATTATCTTGCAAGTATGACTTATTAAATTGATAGTCCATGAATATTCAGTGTTCATATGTTGTAAATGTGTGATATGTTGTTAAGCTACGATCTGTAAAAAATCAGTGGGACAGAGACACTTAAATGACAGTGAAATCGAGAGAGAAGTGACAGCGTTTGTAAGACTAGTTGGTGAAATGTTGTGCATGAGACACGTATACTTACAATAGACACTAAAAATTATGCATCTTCCCGGGAGGAAATGACCGCAAACTTGGACTGTGTGAGTTAGAAGGGTTTAGAAGGAACTGCTACAGAGTGTTTATATTTGCTGAACTATACCACGATTAAAATGACTTTGGGACTGACGTTCCAGTCAGTCGAGGTTTACGAGCCATACTTTCGTAGTTCTATTCCGAGCGCTATGGGCTCGCTTTATTGCCAGTTTTGTAGGTTCACGCAGCGCTTTGTGGAGAGTGGCTGGCTGCACGCCACCAACACTGACACCACCGCTGCAATCTGCCAATCAAAAAAAGTTATTTTAGTCGAAGTATACACCTTACACTGGAAAGAATGTTACAGTTACACGGTCCAGTCACATTAATGTGATGCCGACCAAGATCGACGTCACCATGCAACAACCACTGACAGACGGCAGGTGGCAACTGACCCGTGATTTATTTTCAAAGAATATTCTTAAGAATTTATTTTATTTACTAGCGATTCATCAAGAACATTAACACATTTAATCACACTATGTAAGCATGGAAGTAGTTGCCAGGGAGTAACTGATGAAATCATAACCAAATTCCTTTTAACAAATGGGAATTTTATTCACTTACGCTGAAAGGATGGCTACTTTATATACTAAAATGATCATTTAAATGAAAGCCCATGAAATGCAATCTTATACAAAATTCTACAAGGTTGGCCAAACAATAGTTAAAATGCTCTACAGTACACAGATACCGCCTCTCAAGATCATAGGCAATAATATCAAAGTTTCCAATAATCAAAACATATTTCAGGTATTAGGCCGTTACACTCTAAGCAATAAATTCGTTAACACACCAAATCCGACAAACATGACAGAGGCAGCTACTAACGTACGGTAAATCGGTAGGGAGATTACCAAACAACCCGAACCGTAGGTTGCTCTAACCCGCCCCTACTTCACAAGGGAAAAACGGACCACCCAATTTATAAACAACCGCGGGTGGGCAATCGGTGGGACGACTCCAAAGCAAAACGGCTGGTGACCTCACCAAGAAAACAAGTAGAATTTAACAAGAGTAAATCAAGCAACATATCACCAATCACTTAACTTCTAATAAACTGCGATTTCTCGAGAAGACCTGGTGCAGCACCCCCAAATCGCTCTCGCGAACCGTCCGCTGCCAGCCGCTTCAACGGACGCAGGAAGGCGCGCCGATCTCCCGTCTCACGGCGTCGCAGCCCGCACCGGCCAGACTGATGTCGTGGGTTGACTCCTGTTGATCTCGTGTCGATCGCGAAGTCACTACCCCTCGCTATACGCCACGGCCCACTGGACTCACGTGGCGACCTCACATGCGCCGACGCTCAAGACGGACAAGTCATCTTGTGTCTCAGTGCGCGACCGACCAACCGAACGATCCCACCGCCAATGACCGTTGCCCGAGCAACTCGAGCAGACTGGCGGCCTAACGCGCTGACTCAGATGCAGGAACTAAGCCCCGACCGGGCGACCAGTCACTGAGTTCTCTTACTGGCGGAGTGGAAAGATTCTCATTTTGACGGCTTTAAAGGTTGATCCGAACGACAGACATACTAGCACTCCGAACGACAGTCAGACACTAACTGCCTAACAAATGCGGCCGAGAGACAGACTAGCAAGCTGGGGACCGGAGACTGACCCAGACTGACGGACTGGTGAGCTCATAGCGCCCCTTAAATGCACGTGAACAGGCAACCTTTCCCCTTTTCCCACCAGAGGGAGACACCAAAGCTGCGATTGCCACAGCGGCGCCACCGCCAGAAACGGAGGGCGACTGCTTCACACTACGCGCTGCGGCGCGCTCTTCAAAACAGCAATTTTTACCACGGCTCAGCAACACTAACGGTGAAGGGTATAAAAAGCGTATTGGGGAGATGCGGAAGGATTTCCGAAATGGACAAGTCTGTACACTGTTCGCATGACGACGTGGCTAAAACATACTGTGCGTAGCAAAATGGCGCAGTCAACTGTGGTGCACCACCAGTCATAGATGACAGTGCCGAACCGTGGCTGAGGAGATGTGCACGGTCGAATAATCGTGCAAGTGTTGAGCAACTGACAACCCAAATGAACCAATGGGCGACCGACAGTCTGTCCTCAACGACAGTTCAGCGGACGTTGCTGCTAATGGGCCTCCGCAGCAGGCACCTGGTTCAGGCACCCACGCTGGCGAAGCCTGAAATACCGCAACAGGACAGCCAACCTATTCTCAAGCTGGAAACCTTGCACAGCTGGCCATGGCACTGGAGTCAGTATGGCTCTACGCCACATTTAGTACCCTTCAGACTCTCTTGCTGCACCTCTTACAGTGGGCCACTGTACAAAAGGTGCTTATTCTGGCATTTGTCAGGTGGTCACATTAATGTGACTGGGAAGTGTATAAACACCATTTAAACAAACGCTATAGAAAGAATAAAGTAAAAAGTTGCGAATTTTTGAGTGCGTAGTACATCTAATTTCGTGTGATTCGTGATCGACGAGCGATCGTCCATTTTATTCAAATAAAAACTTATTGTGCTACCTACAACAATGTGATTGGCGTCTGCGTGATTTCATATTCCTCCAGATTTTCAGATACTGGAACGTCGGATTCATCACTCATTTACTGGCTTAAACTGTTTGAATGGCGAATTTTATGATATCCAAAATAAGTCTTCATACTGGAGACAGCGATGCGGAATGAAGTTATAATAAATTCATTTGGGAAGAGAATACCACAGAATTGCTTAAGCGCAAGAATAAGTTTGTATTTGTGGTGAGAATGATGTCAGATGTAGGAGATATAAATATAGAAAAACTTGCACACTTTACTTACTTTCATTCTATTATGTCTTATGGGATCATATTTTGGGGCACTCATCAAACAGACTAGGAGTTTTTAGCATTCAAAATAATTTAATAAGTATAATTTGTGGTGTAAATTCAAGAACATCATATAGAAACCTGTTCAAGGAACTTTGTATTCTAACCACTGCTTCTCAGTATATTTATTTCTTAATGAAACTTTTTGCAAGGAATACATCTCTATTTCCAACCAATAGCCCAGTACATAGTATAAATATTAGGAATAAGAACAATCTACATAAAGACGTAGTAGGGCAGAGTTCGTACCACCACATTTTCATATTGCGAGTAGCCAACATCAGGGGCAGGTATGCACTTAGGGGCAAACATATTGTTCTCCTTTGATTGACATGTTATTAACCTATTGTTCCACTAAAAGGATCCTTCCTTTTGATTGACAGGTCCTTAACCTATTGTTCCCACGCCCCCCCCCCCCCTCCGCCCCTCAGGAAACCACCAACCCACCCAGTCCCTCTCGCTGCTACAAGTACACTATCAGGTCTGAGTTATTGGAATAGCACCTCTCACTCTTATCAGTTTGATTGAGTACATAATTAAAATGTACAATTAATTAACATCTCCCCCTCTGGTAAACCCCCTCCTCTCCCACCCCCCTCCTCTTAGAAATTGGGAGGAAAAAGACTCACTTGATCGGTCATTTGGAAGGAATTCGATTGTAGTGTACAGAATATTGTTTGAACAATTTAGACAATGTGTGGAATATTGCATATTTAAGCAATTTAGGAGATTCAAGGCATTGTATGGAATATAGTATATTTATTTATTGAAAGAATTTTTCAGGAAATCTACCTGGAAATTGGCGGCTCTTCAGTGGAGAGGAAGGACAGGAAACTCGAGGGCATATTGTTTATTTACAAAAATTCAGTTTGCGGGGCTTGGATTTCACTTACGCATCATTCTCTGCTGTTTGGAAATGTGTAGGTGTTGTGAGAAGTAATTACATCAATCGCTTTTCTTTTTTTCCGATCGTGCAAGGAATACAGTCATTAAACGCACATCACACGTAATTACACACAGTAAAAGATTTTTCGATCGCAAAGCACGCACCACCTGCCATCCCCTGTCCATTGGGCTGCACGGAACACCACTGCACATGCTGCCAGGAGTCGCGAAGCAGCGGCGGTCTTCGTGAGTTGTATACACGACCGTCAGCTGCTGAACCACGTGCAGGTGTCAATTCGAGTCCCACGAGGAGGAGATGGCGGAATCCCTTTCATACTTGACACCTGAGAAATTTCTTTCGAAACACATGTATACCTAGACACCGTTTCTGGCGTGATACCTCTCTACCTGTGAATACTGACGTCATAGTTCGCGCTATAGAAATCTGTTCCAATACTTCCCAGAATAACACAGGGTGCATTGGTCCTAGCGATCCTAATGGGACATGCGAGTTGCCGTGTACTCGTTTATATCTGCCCAGCGTGACTGACGCATCGCCATGAAATGTTCGCGTAGCGAATCACCATTGCAAGTGCATATAAAAGGTTCTCATTGTTATACTGATGTGACATGGCTATGTAAATAAGAGCCAAGTAGACTTTTCGGAGATTGTATAGTGTCCGAGAAATAGTTAACAGTCGCTTTTGTAGGAGCTTTCGTGATGTCTCAGCTTGTCTGCATGGAAATTCTTGTCCTGACAGAATCTGTTCATGAAAATTTCCCAGAATAACACCGAATGCATTCCTCCTGATAGTCCTAACGTGGCACCCTGTCCATCATGTGCTATCATTCCTGGAAATCGTTAAGTCCTGCTTTCAACAAACATCTCCGAAACCCAAACGTTCTCACCGCTATGTAGAGATTCCTATGCCCCAGCACAAAGGATGTCTTGTGAACGAATGGAGCATTATGATTGGCTCTTAATGAATTTACCCGCCAAATTACAGATGCCGCCGGTGTGTAAGCACTGTCTGCCGTTTTATTCTTTCTGCAGACGAGATTTTAAGTGGCAGAAAACTATTTTGTACAGATCGCCATATTGAACTGACAATTAAACCCTGAGAAAGTGGCCTACAGATCGTCAAATACGGAAAGATACTTACTCAATTGCACCGCTCTGCCACTGAGGACGGAAACTTGGATATTAGAGCGTTAAACTGATCTCCAACCCAACAATATCTCACCGTGTACTATGCTAATGTAGTTAACATACAATTCGTATCCTGCGCCAAACAAAATCGCTCCTTTTGCATCATGCATATACCTTTCGACCGCCAGACACTCGTACGTATACCGCAAAGACTGTTGTACAACTGCTGGGTCGGTTCCCCTCAGCAAAATGTGTCACCATTTCTGGTCCTGGCCTGCTTCCTTGATTGCTTTCTACAACAATCTCCAGACTCTGGAATTACAAGAACACATGTATTTTCACGTGGTTTGCCAGAATATTATACCATTTACGCGATACTTCTCGATATCAAGCACATAGCAATATCGCTTGTATAGCAGTATCATTCCCACAACATAATTCCGAATATATAGACTGTAAACTATTTCTCTAGAAAACCTAAACTTTAGTGAGATGGAACGTGCTGTAAATCACTGAGTAATCAGAAGCTTATCCCGTCTGCGAAGATCTTTCCTTGAAAACTCGAAGAAAATAGAGGAAAATGATATTTCCAATCGCAAATACCGATGTCGGTGATGTAACAGATTCCAAATCATCCCTATAATTTACCAAATCTGCTAAGGTATTTCTCATGTCTAGAGAACCAGCAAACATGTCTTCCACCTGTCTTTCACCTGCAAGATGCACACACAACAATCGATGTTCCCTCAACTAAATAAAGGCGCGAAATGTGCAGAAGAAGTGAACCGGACAGTTTACATGGGAAGGAATAATGGTACAGCGCAAACACACGTCCATATTGAATCTTCTCAAATTTCCATGAAATCACGAAAGCTATCTAACACATACTAAGTGTTAGTTCGCTATTCGGCGGTCTAGAGGACGAAGCTGTTAAGTCTGCTACATTCCTACATCCCAACAGGCCTCTCCATTCAGAAAAATCCTACCGTTAGCTGGAAAGGTGAATCATTCCCAGCCGGCCGAAGTGGCCGTGCGGTTAAAGGCGCTGCAGTCTGGAACCGCAAGACCGCTACGGTCGCAGGTTCGAATCCTGCCTCGGGCATGGATGTTTGTGATGTCCTTAGGTTAGTTAGGTTTAACTAGTTCTAAGTTCTAGGGGACTAATGACCTCAGCAGTTGAGTCCCATAGTGCTCAGAGCCATTTGAACCATTTTTTGAATCATTCCCGACACAGGCCACAGCCAGTGCGCCACACGCCCCTAGACAGAATTATCTTACATCCACCACCATTTGCAACACGTGTAGAAACAGAAAGACCTGAGTTAGTGCGATAGGACCGTGTTTTGACCATTCGGTGGAAATGGGAATATGTTGTCGTAGCTCCGCCAACAGTGTACAATGAGTAAGGTCAGTGCCAAGCGAAGCCTGCTCCTGTAACACGAGGTAGTATAAAAGACAGTACAGGAACTGGGGGAAGGATGAGGATTTTGCTACTGCATTGTGGTGCGCCCCCAAACTACATACCAATACAGCTGTCCGAAGCAGAACTGTGTCCCTCTTGTCCCATTCACGTCTATTAGACTAACATGATATCTTCGTTATTCTGTACCATCCGATAGAGAACTTGATAAGATTTTTACCACACCTCTCTCCTGCCATATATACATATATATATATATTGTCTGCGTGCCAGTATCGAGCACATGTGACGATTCCATTAAATATTCAGCTGTTGATCCATTGCAAGGACCAGTGCAAAGTTGCATCGTCTGTACTGTAGGAGGATGACCGTATCACAAAAACTATACTATAGGTCGAAGAGACCATTCCTGTAACCCTGTGTCATTGTTTGAAACAATGATTTTTTTCCTGTTGTAATAAGCTTTGCACACTGCCATATATTTTGTTTCTTCTGCCACGACTTCGAGGTCTGTGTCAGGTTCTAAAGTAGCATTAACACGTTCTGATCCATTGCTTCTCACAGAAAACTAGACGTCGTATGGTATAAGTCGTGTTGTTACTCCTGCCACCATAACACACATCACATACAGGACGAGTTTAAATAAAAGATAGTTACAATGTAAGGAAACTGGAAGGGTTTGGGTGCATTGTGAAGAGTTTCCAAACTGCTGTTCGAAGGTGACTGACGACCTCCACATTTAAACTCATCTCTCACAGAGACGGATTAGCTGACGGCTCTGCGTTCCATTTCGACTGATTCCTCTTACTGCAGTCATATACGCGATCACTGTTTCGGTGCTAGCCATCCCCAGAAGGTGTTGCCCCTCCACCAAAACTCTTTCCCCATCTTAAACAAGCAATGTCAGTCGGCGATCATGTGGTAACCAACAGTGTACCAGTGGAAGGATGCGATGAAAAAGACACCGTCGATGTACTGTAATAATAAGCATCACAGTTGATAGTGCGAACAATTTTTACAGTGTACCAGTGGAAGGATGCGATGAAAAAGACACCGTCCATGTACTGTAATAATAAGCATCACAGTTGATAGTGCGAACAATTTTTACAATTTTACAGTAATTTCAACACTGACTAGTGATGCGACAACTTGTTTCCCAATGTCATTATCATAGCTAAGCCGCCCCTTCTCTACTTTCGCGAGCCGGTCGCGATGGCCGAGCGGTTATAGGCGCTGCAGTCCGGAACCGCGCGACTGCTACGGTCGCAGGTTCGAATCCTGCCTCGTGCATGGATGTGTGTGATGTCCTTAGGTTAGTTAGGTTTAAGTAGTTCTGAGTTCTAGGGAACTGATGACCTCAGACGTTAAGTCCCATAGTGCTCAGAGCCATCCACTTTGCGAGTATCATTGCGAATGTAGATAGATGACTGTACAGTACGTCCATTCATTTTTAATTCTCGAACACATCCATCACCAAAGTATACCAGAGAGCACTCTACATATTTCTAGCACCTCGATTTTATGATCTTTCTCTATGCATGTGGAAGTCACAGAGCATTCTTGCAGTCTTGGGAAAAAAAAAAGAGACTGAAACACCCCCTCGCACTGTCTTTGACCAACCCACCCTGCAGCACCATTGCCGACTTAATCTGCTGCCGACCAGAAGTAGACCACTACATTCCACATTTCGTTAATGGATGGAGCTTGCTGAATCTTCACCTATCCAAGTGCACAAGATTTCTCCAGGTGGAGATGGCGGGCGGTGCGTGCTTCGTGATCGAAAAACTTTTAGCTGTGTGTAATTATGTGTTATGTGTGTTTCATGACTGTATTCCTTGCGCGATTGGAAAAAAAAGAAAAGCGGTTGATATAATAGCTTCTTACAACACCTACATCTTTCCAAACAGCAGAGAATGATGAGAAAGTGAAATCCAACGTCCGCAAACTGAATTTTTATAGATAAACAACATGTCCTTGAGGTTCCTGTCATGAGATACTTCCTCTACACCGCAGAGCAGTTAATTTCCAGGTAGAGGAAGCGAGTTGGCGAGGGGGGCGGGTGTGGGGTGGTGTGGGTGGGTGGTGATCGATTTCCTGAAAAATTATTTAAATAAATAAATAAACTGCCTTGAATTCCCCAAATTGTTTAAATAAACGATATTCCACACATTGTCTAAACTGTTTAAACAATATTCCATAGACTACAATCGAATTCCATCCCAATGACCGATCAACTGAGCCTTTTTCCCGCCAATTTCCAGGTGGGGGTGGGTGGGGGGGAAGGGGCTTACCAGAAGGGGAGATGTGAATTAATTGATCAATTTAATTAAGCAGTCAATCAAACTGATAAAAGTGAGAGGGGTTATTCCGAGAACTCAGATCTGAAAGGTGGGAGGTGTGGGCGTGGGGAGGAGGTGGGAGAACAATAAGTTAAGGACCTGTGAATCAAAGGAGAACAATAGGTTAACGACCAGTCAATCAAAGGAGAACGACAGGTTTACCCCCGAGTGCATAACTGCCCCTGATTTAGGCAGTCCGCACTAACAACTTTTGCTGGTACTAACTTTGCCCCACTACTCTAAAAGCAATTATCTTGGTCCAAAAAGGGGTCCCATGTTCAGGAACACTCAATTTCAATAAATTTCCAGCAACCATTAAAACTTGGTTTCAGATAAAGCACGGTTTAAACAGTCTGGAAGGACTTGAAAAGAGAGACAGCATTGGTCGTATATTTTTATTATCGCAAAATCGATTTTCTGTGTCACTGAGTGACCATCTTCAGTGCTGTATTATATAACTTAAATTAGTAAGCACTGGTGTCAATAAGCTTTCGGCAATCACATATACGACCAATGCTGTCTCTCTTTTCAAGTATACCCATTATCTGGTCGTAGGACACTATGGAGTCGCCAATCAATAGAGTCTGGAAGACTCTATACTCTATAGATGTTTATCATAAAAGGGACTAACTCAAGTAAAAATGGCTGTTAGATTTCAGTTTTGACAGCACTTGGTCACAACAGTCAAGATTATGTATTTTGTGTATGATAAATTTATGAAAAGTGCATAACAATATTTCATTGTGACAGCATATTAATTCTGTAAATATTAGCTGTTCCAGTTTACTGTAATGTATTCACCTAGCTTGACTACATCCTGACAAATGACCAGCGTAGTAAGTATTATATCCAAATGTTTCATGTTTTTTATGTTATAGTTTCTAACGTGTTCCACACGCACGAGAGTCATCTCATTTTTTGGGTATATGGAATGAAAACTAAGTGTAATCTAGGAAAAGCAGTATCTCGCGACCTACGTGTATGATCACGTAACTTTCTTGCATACGTTATAGGTCTCTGATATTAGGGATAACAAAAAGAGACGAACAAAATAAATTTTATCAGAAGCCCAATCAGTGCGTAGCAAGTATTAATGTTTAAAATTAACATACTGTTTAAATACTTTTATTCTTTGATCTGCTGAAACAAACTATTCATCCAGTAACATGTTTGCAGTCGAAATTTCACGAATATTTGCTGCATTTGCTAGGTCGTTCGAAAGTAAATACAGTAAAGTCGTACAGTCCGGCACTCGATAAACTGGCAGACCTCATAGTGTGGCACACATTAGAAATTTTTCCATATTTTTAGCTGGGGTGTCGCAATAGCCGGACGCTTTTCAAGAAACATCGGAACCGTTCGGCGCGGTGCCTCATCAGTAATAGTTGTCCTCTTCACTGGTCGGAGAAGCTGACATGGACAGCAATCTAAACGTATATCAGCTGTTAACCGATCGACGTGAATCTGTACCAGTGACAAATTCTGCAACCACTAATGAACTTTGTGCGTTTCCAGCAGATCATGTTGAAGAATGGATCGATATTGACAGACGCTTAGCTATCGAAGAAAAGCCGACGATGTGATATTACAATGTTTTCAACCCATAGGAGGCACCAGAAACAGAATAAGAAAGAAAAAACTCCTACAGCTCACATTTCCTGGGCAGAGGCTTCAGTAGCCTTAAAAACTTTTTTGGTATTAACTGGGAGTAGCTAACAATACAAAACTTCTGAAGTGTTGAATCTGCTCTGTGTACCAAATGTTTTTTGTGAAAAGAGGCTTTAATAAAAGAAACAAAATAGCGTTCCTCCAGTGGTCCAGACGATCAGAAGAAAATTTCGGCTTAAGCATCAGTGGTAGAGACCAGTACGACATATTCCACTCCTTAGACAACGTCAGATGTCTATGCTGTTCCTAAAGACAGTGATTCCAATTAAACCGCACATGGTGGTAACAATTTCCATGAACAAATTACTTGATTTTGTTCTTAAAACTGCAAGTTTGGGTCATATACCCTTTTTTAAACTACGTTTTTAGAATGACCTTCATAATCCGGTATATTTGATAATCCAGCACAGACACGTCCCCGAGTATGCCGAATTATCAAGGTCTTACTGTGTGTAGGCACACTCTCATGGCCATACTGAACGATATTATCGAATACTTTCCTTAGTTGCTGCAAATCCTTTACTGGCGTGTATTAACAAAACATCAGTAGCAGAAAATGTTTCTTATTTCATAAGTTTTAAATACATCAGTGTCGCGTTTTTGGGTGAATTTTAAATGTATACTGTGACTATACAGAATGAAAGATTAGTGGTGGGAGGACGAAGAAAATTAGTTAGCTAGGTGAACACTAATTCCGACCTCTCGTTATGATACAGGACGAATCAGTTTTGTGATTACAGTAAGCTTCTCAGCAGAAAATATGGCAACATGCTGACAACTTACATGTTCTCTTAAGTATGGTTTTTCTACGTACACATTGATTTACACTTAAGTATGTTCCATGCTTCTGTCCCCCTGTAACACCCCCCCCCCCCATACACACACGTGCACACACACACACACACACACACACACACACAAACACACACACACAACAACAACATCCGGGTACTACACATGGAGTAGAAGAAGTAGACCAGCAGACAATTCAGTTTGTATACAGGGTGGTCCATTGATAGTGATCGGGCCATATATCTCATGAAATAAGCGTCAAACGAAAAACCTACAAAGAACGAATCTTGTCTAGCTTGAAGGGGGGAAACTAGATGGCGCTATGCTAACATATTTCTATGCACCAGGAATTGCATGGCGACGACTTTGAACGTCGTGTACAGTTCTGCCACTGAGAACAAGAGAAATTACGGGACGATGACAGATTTTTTGCTCGCTTTCTATTTAGCGACGAAGCGTCACATAACAACAGCGGTACGTAAACAGGCATAATATGCACTATTGGGCAACGGAAAATCCACGATGGCTGCGACAAGTGGAACATCAGTGATCGCGTTAATGTATGGTGCGGCATTATGGGAGAAAGGATAATTGACCCCCATTTTATCGATGGCAATCTAAATGATGCAATGTATGCTGGTTTACCACGTAATGTTTCACCTATGTTACTACAAGATGTTTACTGCATGACAGAATGGCGATGTACTTCCAACATGATGGATACATAGCTCGCGTGCGGTTGAAGCTGTATTGAATAGTATATTTCATGACAGGTGGATTGGTCGTCGAAGCACTATACCATGGCTTGCACGTTCACCAGATCTGACGTCCGCGAATTTATTTCTGTGGGGAAAGTTGAAGGATATTTGATATCGTGATCCACCGACAACGCCTGACAACGTGCGTCGGCGCATTGTCAATGCATGTGCGAACATTACGGAAGGCGAACTACTCGCTGTTGAGAGGAATGACGTTACACGTATTGCCAAATGCATTGAGGTTGACGGACATAATTTTGAGCACTTATTGCATTAATGTGGTATTTACAGGTAATCACGCTGTAACAGCATGCGTTCTCAGAAATGATAAATTCACAAAGGTACATGTATCACATTGGAACAACCGAAATAAAATGTTCAAACGTACCTACGTTCTGTATTTTAATTTAAAAACCCAGCTATTACCAACTGTTCGTCTAAAATTGTGAGCTATGTGTTTGTGACTATTACAGCGCCATCTATCACAAAGCGAAAAAAGTGGTCCAACTAAAACATTCATATGTCATATAATAAAAATGGGGGTTCCTATTTTAAAAACACGCAGTTGATATCCTTTAAATCTATGGCAGCGCCATCTAGCGTTCCAACTATAGCGCCATCTAGCGTTCCAACTATAGCGCCATCTGGTTTCCCCCTTCAAGCTAGACAACTTTCGTTCCTTGTAGTTTTTTCGTTTGACTCTTATTTCGTGAGATATTTGACCCGGTAACGATCAATGGACCACCCCGTATATGTGGTGTCTGAAGGAACAGACATTACATATATATAAGTAAATCGATAACAGCCAATGATCAATTGATTGCAGATCCACTACAAGCTCGAACTCTTACGTGAATCAGCGAGATGCCGCGAGTGATGTGTAGTATAAGTTGACAATTTTGGTCTGACGAGAGGAGTGCTAGGGTGGTCCTTGAGGTTGTGACCAGTGCGTCCGGATGGCGTAGTGATCAGCGCATCTGCCTGAGCGGGAAACCTCGGTTCGAATCCCTGTCTGCCACAAATTTTCAACTTTCCCTACTGGTATAAATCAACGCCCTCTGGCAGCTTATTCCTCTGGCTCTCAATGTCAGTTTATGTTTGCAGTTATCTTTAATGTGAACTAAATTTTTCCTTCCACTGGGTAGGTGGTCAAAGATTTTTATGGCCGTCAGTGACGTACTAAGGCTCCCTGATGTATGGTGTAAGTCATTTCTCTTTGTAGTGTTATATTTATCAATATTACTGTTTATGAATATTACTTAACAACAATAGCCAGTATCAAGGGAGGAGTGTTGGGATTATTGATTCAGTGAGTAACTGCCAACAAACAGGATTCTGACACTACAAGACGTGAGTTTCACCACTTACGAACTATTTCACTTCCATCGCAAGAAAACGCTTCAACCGATGCCACGGAACGTAGAATAGACAGACTGACAAAAGAAGTGAAGCACCCAGAATGGGAGGTGGAAATGAAATGAAACTTCAAGTGTTGACAGTGTGTGTGATGTTATGTCAGTGATTACAAAATCGGATCAGTTTTACAAATAACTTGACAGAATGACCGCACTGATCAGCATCACGTTGCACGTCATCTGGCCTCGATGGAAGCACCGATTCGATTGAGAAGGGTATCGTAAAGCTGTTGTAATCTGTCCTGGTTCTCAATTGTTGTAACGTATCCTTGATATACTGGCAATGGGATGGAGTTTACATCCGAGTTGGTCCCTTATATGTTCTATCTGGGACAGCTTTGGGGCTCTTGCTGGCCACGCAAGTACCTCAAAATAACGCAGACATTTCATAGATACACATGCCATGTGTGGACGAGTATTGTCTTGCTGAAAAATGAGGACACGATACCGTCGTATGAGCGATAACACTTAAGAACACAAGATATCCGTGACGTTCCGTTGTGCCGTCAAAACCCCCTCAGTTATTACCAGACGTGACCTGAAGTCTTACCCGCTGGCTCCACACAGGAGTCATGTATGCCTCTCCAAAACTTTGGAAGACCTCTCCCCAAGTCATGCCATACTCGTCAAGGGTGGTTCAAATGGTTCAAATGGCTCTGAGCACTATGGGACTCAACTGCTGAGGTCATTAGTCCCCTAGAACTTAGAACTAGTTAAACCTAACTAACCTAAGGACATCACAAACATCCATGCCCGAGGCAGGATTCGAACCTGCGACCGTAGCGGTCTTGCGGTTCCAGACTGCAGCGCCTTTAACCGCACGGCCACTTCGGCCGGCTCAAGGGTGGTCATCGGGGTTAGTGCACATTGGCCTCTGAACTCAATGAAACGCCGTTTATCAGGCATGCGTGGCTCACCAGTCACGGCACCAATGCAAACACAACCGTTTGTATCATGGTGTTATCCATAGCCTGTGCGTGGGACGTAAATGCCCTGCTCCGGCTGCTTCTAATCTCTGAACAAACAATGGTGTGGGATGCTGTCACGGTGTGCTTGGTGCACAATTCGGCGATCGTCTGACGATGGTCGACTGGAATCTTGACGACGAGTATTCCTGGCATCACGTCCCCATGCAGTCCATCGAGCCACTCTCACATCTGAATGCCACTAAAGCTGGATAATGCACTGTTCGACCAGCTGGCCAAATGGAGATCCACAATGATATCCGTTCTAAATACTGTCAGGTGCTAATAAGGCTGTCTCACATGGGTACACGTTATCTCTGTGTCCTCCATAGTGATCACTCAACATCTGATGTTCACACCCCTTTTATACCTAGAGGCCGGGTAACCACACTAAACGTGAACAACTGTAGGGCAATATTCTTCTCGGGTATGCAGCCGGATCATGACGTCTTCAAGACACAATATTTCTGCGGTCCAACTGGCCGCCATCATCAGGTGAGAGCGCTGGTGCACAATCTCGCCGGAACTGACTTCCCAGCGCAAGCGGCAGCCCGTATATAGGCCGCAGAAGACCCACAACGCGTGCGCGAGAAGGTGCCGTAGCTGCCCTCTAGAGCAGTAAACATGCCGCGCCGCCGGTGGTGGAAAGAGGCGAAATCGAGATATCGCTGTCAAAAATAAAAGAGATTTTAAAAAATTCTATTCCGACGATTGAGACGCAGACCGTTGTTTTTTCATGTCAGATAACACCGGGTCCCAAGTCTTACTTAAAAGATAACCCTTGTCTCTATTAATAAGATTGTCAGATAAACGAATCTCTATTGATTCTTTTAAGACACAGTCCCAATAGCGAGATGCAGGGGCAACCATTTGTGTCGCATCATATTGCATTCTGTGTCCCTCGGTGAGACAGTGCTCCGCCACTGCGGATTTCTCGGGTTGAAGCAGCCGTGTGTGCCGCTGATGCTCAACACATCGGTCCTGAATGGTCCGGATAGTCTGACCTATATATGCCTTCCCTCAGTGGCAAGGGATCTTGTACACACCGGGCTTCCTCAAACCCAAGTCATCCTTAACAGAGCCAAGAAACGCTCTAAGCTTGGCCGGCGGACGAAAAATACTTTTGATGTGATATCTTTTTAGAATTCTTCCTATCTTCGAGGAAATGCTCCCAGCAAAAGGCAGAAAAGCCACCGATTTGCAGGTATCTTCTGGTACATCTCCTCTCTCGAAAGGGCAGCCGTCCGATCCATTAGAGAAGACGAGGATCTGATAGTTCTACCAGCCGACAAAGGCAACGCAACGGTTCTTCTGTCACGTGATGACTATCTGGGAAAGATGGATCTCTTACTTGAGGACTCAGCATACAGAACATTGCAGGACGACCCAACTGAACGGATAAAACGGAAGACGCTTTCACTGTTGAAGAAGAGTTCTTTACCTGACGACGTTCTCAAAAAACATCGTCCTGGTGCTGCCGTGCCACCGAGACTATACGGCCTACCCAAGATTCATAAGAAAGGGGTCCCGCTTCGTCCGATCGTGAGTAACTTGGGTGCTCCTACCTACAATCTAGCCAAGTTCAAAAAATGGCTCTGAGCACTATGGGACGCAACTGCTGAGGTCATTAGTCCCCTAGAACTTAGAACTAGTTAAACCTAACTAACCTAAGGACATCACAAACATCCATGCCCGAGGCAGGATTCGAACCTGCGACCGTAGCGGTCTTGCGGTTCCAGACTGCAGCGCCTTTAACCGCACGGCCACTTCGGCCGGCTCTAGCCAAGTATTTAGCATCTGTTCTTGGCCCTCACGTCGGTAAATGCGAACATCACATTCCCAATTCTATGGTGTTTATTCAGAGATTGAAGTCATTGTCTCTTAGTCCCTGCGATTTGCTTGTGAGCTTTGATGTCGTGTCGCTTTTTACCCGGGTTCCTCTGGAAGAATCCTTGCAATTAATTGGTGAGAAACTGGATGAGGACACAACCAGGCTTTGTCGCCACGTGCTGACGTCGACGTACTTTTTATTCAATGACAAATATTTTGAACAGACTGACGGAGTGGCTATGGGGAGCCCACTGTCCCCAATAGTCGCCAACCTTTTTATGGAAGATTTGGAGGACATGGCGCTGAAGACGGCGTCCTTAAAACCAACCTGTTTCTGGAGGTACGTTGACGACACGTTTATGGTGTGGCCTCATGGGAGAGAGGCTCTTGACCGCCTCCTAGATCATTTTAATTCCCTGCATCCTAGCATCAAGTTTACCATGGAGGTGGAAAGTGATGGAAAGCTTCCGTTTCTGGATGTTCTGGTGTACAGAAAGGATGATGGGACACTGGGACACAGTGTTTATCGAAAGCCTACGCACACGGACCGTTACCTGCATGCTTCTAGCTGTCATCCATCGTTCCAGCGTACGGGGGTCCTGCGAACGTTGGCGAGAAGAGCTTATGCCATTTCAGATGGAGAAAGCTTGACACAAGAATTGGACCACCTTAAGGTTGTGTTCAAGCAGAATGGCTATACAGATAAACAGATCCGTCGTGCTTTCCAGTTTGGACCATCGCCTGAACCACCAGAAGATACCTGCAAATCGGTGGCTTTTCTGCCTTTTGCTGGGAGCATTTCCTCGAAGATAGGAAGAATTCTAAAAAGATATCACATCAAAAGTATTTTTCGTCCGCCGGCCAAGCTTAGAGCGTTTCTTGGCTCTGTTAAGGATGACTTGGGTTTGAGGAAGCCCGGTGTGTACAAGATCCCTTGCCACTGTGGGAAGGCATATATAGGTCAGACTATCCGGACCATTCAGGACCGATGTGTTGAGCATCAGCGGCACACACGGCTGCTTCAACCCGAGAAATCCGCAGTGGCGGAGCACTGTCTCACCGAGGGACACAGAATGCAATATGATGCGACACAAATGGTTGCCCCTGCATCTCGCTATTGGGACTGTGTCTTAAAAGAATCAATAGAGATTCGTTTATCTGACAATCTTATTAATAGAGACAAGGGTTATCTTTTAAGTAAGACTTGGGACCCGGTGTTATCTGATATGAAAAAACAACGGTCTGCGTCTCAATCGTCGGAATAGGATTTTTTAAAATCTCTTTTATTTTTGACAGCGATATCTCGATTTCGCCTCTTTCCACCACCGGCGGCGCGGCATGTTTACTGCTCTAGAGGGCAGCTACGGCACCTTCTCGCGCACGCGTTGTGGGTCTTCTGCGGCCTATATACGGGCTGCCGCTTGCGCTGGGAAGTCAGTTCCGGCGAGATTGTGCACCAGCGCTCTCACCTGATGATGGCGGCCAGTTGGACCGCAGAAATATTGTGTCTTGAAGACGTCATGATCCGGCTGCATACCCGAGAAGAATATTTTCAATTATTACGCCGGGAAAGCCTTCGTAGTCACAACTGTAGGGCACTCTGGTGGTCGTTGTACACATTACATAGAATGTCAGCTCTAATCATCTACTTACCAGTATTTGATATGCACGTGTACGAAACTGCGTTGATCCGACCATGCTTCTGGATTCTTCACTTTTTTGGTCAGGCAATAACTTGCGGCTGCATCGACATCATCTCACGGCACGACACGGTAGCTCTCGACTCTGCTTGCATTGTCGATGTCCTTTGCGCTATTTTAAATCAAGACTAGCGCATCGTGCGATTACAGCGGCTATTCCTTTGGTATCGTTCAGCTCGGTGTCGCATTGCAAACGTTGCAGAGGACTGATTTCGTGGATCAGCCCAGAGTTGATAAAACTCCTTCTGCGCCACAATGTCTTTTATAAAAACAGTCATCAGTTTTGGAGCGTAAGTTCTCTCTCAATCAAGTTTAATCCACTGAAACTGGTACCGTTATTAGTATAGGAAATTGTGGAAGAGGCATGGCAATAAGCCAGTTTTCTCAAGGACGAGGGCTTATGTGTACGGAAAATGTAGGAGAGGCGAAAGGGTTCCGCTTGCAGTTTCCGGTGGAGGTCCATTCACAGTCGGCGGCTAGCCTGAAGCTTCATCTCATGTAGAAGCCGCTGACAGCGTCGATGATGAAACTCATTATTATGGCCTTCCATATAGTTCTCTTGATATCTGCCAGGATACTCCATAAAGATATAAAGATTATATTAGTTTCAGAGAAGTTGGTGCTACAGATAAGCGCATCTGAGTTTGAGCTTTATAATTTAACGAAAAATATAAGAAAATCAGAATATCTTCACAGAAATTCTGGTCCTACAGTAATCTCCAGACAATGTTGCACGGAAAAAGATTTCGACGTGCTGAGGTGACTGAGTATATCCTGCTGACATAGAGGAGTAACTTTCAAAATGATAGAGCGCAAAAATCAGTCTTGCTTTCCTTTCAGGTTTTATTAAAGCAAATATAGATTTCGGCTAATGCCTTGCCTTTACCAATGCACTGATTCACAGTTTCAGTCTTGAATGAACTGTGCCTAGCCATTACCAATGCAGTATTTCATAGTTTCAGTACATGTCCTAGTACGTCAGTCCCCTGTTGTTCGGACTTCCGTCATAGTTCATTCAAGAGTCTTGAACTATGAGATAGTGTACTGATAATGGCTAGGCACTAGCCAAAATCTTGCTTTGCTCTAAGAAAACCTGAAAGGAAAGGTACAACCGATTGCTGTGCTGCCGGCCGCGGCGGTCTCGCGGTTCTAGGCGCGCAGTCCGGAACAGTGCGACTGCTACGGTCGCAGGTTCGAATCCTGCCTCGGGCATGGATGTGTGTGATGTCCTTAGGTTAGTTAGGTTTAAGTAGTTCTAAGTTCTAGGGGACTGATGACCACAGCTGTTAAGTCCCATAGTGCTCAGAGCCATTTGAACCATTTGATTGCTGTGCTCCATCATTTTGAAAGTCATAGCACAGTCAGTGAGTGCATCCCATTCGTAATGGAAGGTAACTTGAAAGACGAGCGGCCTCCCGTTGTGGACGAGCGGTTCTAGGCGCTACAGTCTGTAACCGCGTGACCGCTACGGTTGCAGGTTCGAATCCTGCCTCGGGCATGGATGTGTGTGATGTCCTTAGGTTAGTTAGGTTTAAATAGTTCTAGGTTCTAGGGGACTGATGACCTCAGATGTTAAGTCCCATAGTGCTCAGAGCCATTTTTGAAAGACGATCAGCTTCAGTATGACTCGTGGAAGACAGTGAGCGTCTTTCGAGCACCTTTCAGAGTTCGGCCGGGGAAGAACAGTTGCCATAGTAACTGTGATGCGGGTCTGTAATCGTTGGATGCGGGAGAGAATGACTGACCGACGTGACCTATTGCACCCATCTCGTTGCACCACTACACGTGATGGAAGGCATATTGTGCGCATCGTAGTGATGGATCGCTCTGCCACATCACTAACCATATCACAACAATTTTGGCCTGTTGCGCAACAAGCAGTGTCCGCGCTTACCATTCGACGTCGTTTGCAGCAGAGTGGACTGTCTTTAAGGCGGCCATTGCTGCTTTTACCGCTGACTCAACGCCACGAGCGTTTGCATCGGCAATGGTGCGATGAACGACAGACATGGACAACCGAATGGAACGACATTGTATTTACCGATTCTGTCTGCACCACCACGATGGTCGGGTTTGAGTGTGGAGACACCATGGTGAGAGACTGTTGGATTGTTTCCTTATTCATCGCTATACTGATCCTGCAGCGAGTATTATGGTTTTGGGTGGTATTGGATTCCACTCTCGCACCCTCATAGTATGTGTTGCAATACACGACACTTTGTTAGTCGCATTCACCCAAAAGGCTGTACCGTATATTTTCCTGTCGTGGAGGAAGCTGATCGTATTCAGCACGGTGTCAACAACTTGTCCACAAATACAAAGACTACTTGACGTCGTCGTTCAGAGCAGGCAGAAGACAACTGATATTGAGCACCTGTACAGGTGATAAGTGATGACACATGTCCGAATTATATACGATTAAAGGTTAGACTGGCCCCATAGCTACATGCTCACTAGGTTCCTGTAGCATTCACTTACAATCAAATCGCACTCTAACAGCAACGGAACAGAAACAAATTATTAAAATCGGCCGGATAAATGCGATACGCAGCGCCATGGTGACGCAAAGTGTCAGAGGACTTTTACCTAAACATACAATGTACGCAGGAGCCTTACTCTAGAAACGGGGCATTACCCTACATGCCAGCTACAACACTGATCATAACATCTCGTCATCCTCTAATGGCTGCGATTGTACTGCCAGATAAAGACATAACAGAAACAGATACACCAATTCTGTGACGAACATGGAGTGACAATAGGAATAATGATTGCCTCATGAAAATTTTACATAACCAATTAGCATTTTCAGTACAGTCGGAGATACAAGCACTCACAGAAAGTTTAAAAACAGCGGCAATACTGGGCCGGCATGGCAGATGCATTTTTGTAATGGACGCCAACGCGAAATCAACGTTATGGTATACCAGAGGATGAAAGAGGACTCTGCCTTCAGGCTGCATTACAAGAACTTTGCCTACATGTAATAAATAGGCCTCTCAGCCCACCCACTTTCCAAAATCTTGCAGATGCGGTAAGAGATACAGGTATCACTCTTGATAACTCGAAAGTCAGTGACCACACTGCCAACTCGAAGATATATGATCGACTTACAACAAGTGACGATAATCTCATTTACTTCACAATTACAAACGCAGATAATGACTTAGACGCTAACATCCAGCCCGAGTGCCTATACAATCTACACGAAAAAGCGAATTGGCAACTTTTAAAGGCAGAATTCAGGATACAACCACTGTTAGGAAGAGGATTTGATATTGACACCATAGGGGACAAGTTGGTGCAAGCATTGCAAACGGCGCACGATAAAGCGAGCCTAGCATATGTTAAGAAGTCAAAAGGGTTCCAAATTCCCTGGAGTACCACCATGAAGACGCAGAGCAAGGCAGGTGAGGATATAATACCAAAGATCCTTTAGGGAAACAGAATGACAAAGAAGGCTGGGTGTCTATAGAACAGTCAAACAACACTATAAAGAACGGCTACACAAAACAATAGTAGTAATATTGGAGGCGTCCATTAAAGACCAAATTCATAAATCGCTAAGACATTTTTTGGTTATTTCAGATACTGTAATGTTAAGAAGAGCTAATGCTACAAGAAATGATATGTACGAAGATATAAACGAAGAACGAGGAAATATGGTGACATGTATAAATGAAAGTGCAAATGAGGTCTTGGGAGAAGAGAAAAGTTTAGAAGAATTAGCGAAAATAATCAAAGAAAAAAGCCTATAATAAACACCTACATTTACCTACACCAGAAAATAATGGAGAACATAAGACAAATAGGAATCGAGCAAAAGTTTTACTAGAATAGTTGGGTGAGACATGTAAGCAATAGTGAACATTGATATTCGTGGCTGACAGTTAATAGCTTTCAAAATACTAAAACACCTTAGACAACATAAAAAGACAGAATGAGATTAAATACAATTGATGATGAAACTCTGAAAAACTACTACGAAGATTACTGGACGCAAAGTCCACCTATTCTACAAAACACTCCTTTTTCATATAAACCCATACATGGTACAGCATTTTTGTGTCATCGCCGGTGCGTTTTCTTCATTGAAAACTGTAAAATATAAACGTATTTTAAGTCATAATTAATATATGAAAATTAGGCCTAAAAGAGTTTTTGTTCGTTGTTTTCATTACATCAATTTTCGTTGCAGGGCTATGCAGGACACTTTCTACATTGTCGAGTACTGGTAGTTCTTCATCTGCAACAGATGTCACTGTGAATTTGGGTGGCGAATTAACGATGAATTAAAATCTCTGTTTAAGAAAGATAAAAAAAAACGACAGCGAAAATTACACAGGGATAAGCATACTCAACTCCGCCGACAAAGTATACTCCAGGATAATAAATAATAAGCTTATGGTAATAGCTGATATAATGTTAGAGGAAGAACAATCAGGATTTAGGAATGGCCGTTCATGCACAGATAGCATCTTCACTTTAAAACGCCGAAAATTCAGTTTGGAGTCTCGTGTTGCATTTATCGACTTAAAGAAAAGCCCTCGATAAGGTCAACAGAAGTAAACTATGGAACGTTATGAGCCTCAGCGGCTACAACCCACCATTTAATTTGAGTACTAAAAAGAATGTATTAAACAGCTGATATTTTAACCAATACTGGAAGCACTAAGAATATCAAATGAGCTACTACTCAAGATCGAAGACAAGGGAGTAGAATTCTGACACACTGACCCTATCGTTAAACAATGAAAAACGGCGATAAACCCTGGGATAAAAGTAAACCGTCATCAGCAATAAAAAGAGGAGACGATGTTCAAAGAATTGCGTACAGACTTCAACAAACTGGCAAACACTATATGAACATTCGCTACCTAAAACTGAAGTACCGTAATGGCATTTGATGGAATACATCAGTCCATCCGAGAACAGTAAAAATAAAAATAAAACTAAATAGAACAAATCTCTGAATACTGCAGTGTAAGAGCAGATGTAACTTACAATAAAGATCGATATATAGAGCCTAAGAGTCAACATTCTGAACACGTGTCGTATTACAAAAAAACGTTGAGAAACAAGGCAAGAAAGGAAACAGAACCAAAATCTATAAAATACGCGGAACAGCAGTTGCATTGTATTGGAGTGACTGTTGGGTCCATATACAGACCAACATGACTAAGACCCAAAGAGCTGAAAAGAGATTTTTCAGAAAGATTATCTTATTCTGAGAATTAAACTGAATACGTGACGAAGACGTAAGAATTTATTACTTATAAAATTGGTGAAAGAGTGAATGATTACAGAAGAAAATGGAAAGAACATACTAACACAGTGAAGACAGAATGCCAAAACAGGCAAAGCTTTATAAGTCACAAGGAGTAAGAGATTGTGGAAGACTTATAAAAAGATGGAAACAGCTCTGAATGTGAATCGGAATAGGTATTTTGCTTAGACCATGCAGTGCAAAAGAAGAAAGAGATTGAAAAACTAATTTATCACGTTTAGTAGTGATTTTCATAACACGTTAACGGTGCAAACAGCGCCATACCCTTTATTTAAACGTTTCATTATTGCTGGGACAACGGAGGATTATGGCTGGTTATGAAGTATATTGATTCATGCTGCTGTTCAATGCACTAAATTTTATCAATATCAGTTCACTTGATGATGAGGCTAGAAACCTCGAAATCGACCATGTTACAGCAAAATATAAAGTATCTAGTTGCAGTCCTTTAAACGCTTCTTCTGCATTTTTCTGTGGTTACACCTCTGGTGAGTCCTTCGAATCTAACATCTTGGAGAGACGCACAGCATGTTTAGATGTGCCATCCATTTCATCTGGAAATGCAGAACGTATATTTGTAAAGTAACACTGGAAGAATCGTTGTCGATAAACAACCCAGACCAATGCATTGTTTGATAGCACGGTACTCCACTTTACAAAGTTCGACGAAACACACATACAGGAAATGAGTACTTTGAAAATCGACATAAACAAAATAATTCTGCAAGTCAAATTGGCAATTGACTCATTGTTGTTGCGCAGTATTTTCTAGGCTGAGAACGTTTCACCTGTCCCAGGGATGCACGAAAGGCGTCATATTAGGTATACAACACACTTTTTTCTAGGCAACTTTTGGTTGAAAAAATGCGGAATTCATTTTGGGACATCGTGAAATATTCCCGCTTCAGCAGCTATAATTTCATGAAGTTGCAGTAGGTGACGGCACTGTACGTAGCCTTGAAAAAGACTTCTCTAACGGCAGGTGCGTTCCAAGCAGAGAGCTGGCATAGAATATCTTTAGGCTGCGAACAAGAACATGTCAGATATTCATAAGCGCTTGCAGAATGTCTATGGAGTCCGGGAATGGAACAAAAGCACGGTGAGTCGTTGGGCGAGGCGTCTGTAATAATGGCAACAAGGTCGCGCAAACCTGTCCGATCTCCAGCGTGCCGGCCAGCTGCTCATAGCTCTGACTCCTGCAATTTTGGAACGTGCAGACTCAGTGTTTGTTGCGCACCCGACAGGAGCTCACAATACTTACTTCACTGGACACTTGTTCCTCTTTTCCTCTTACACGGAGGAGTCCTGGTCTCGCATCTCCCGCTTTCCATCTGTTTGGTCCAATGAAGGATGCGCTCCGCGGGAAGCAGTACTTGGATAAAGGGGAGGTTATTGATGCAGCAAAACGTTGGCTCCGATGTTGAACAGTACAGTGGTACCATTCAGGGATACAGGCTCTCCAAGTAGGATGGTGTAAGGCTGCCGCTTTTAGCGGAGATTATGTTGACAAATAGAGTTTTGTAGTGAGGAATAACATGGTCTACTGGAATCATAAATAAAACCAACCTGCTTAAAATTAAAAAAAAAAGTAGTTGCATTACTTACTGGACGCCCCTCGTAGCTCTATTCATAAGATCATAGTGCACGTTATATCTCACCTGGATCAGCTGATTGGTGTTCATTAATGCAGCAGCTGGGCTGCGTGATGGACGCAGCGCGCGGCTGACCTGCGAGCAGGTGATCCGACAGCGCCGCGGTCATCAGCAGTGGAGCACGAGCCGTGGCCGTCAGCTAATTGCACGCCGTGACGCATGGGGCCGCCCCGCTGATGGATGGCCGCCTGACCTGTCCCGCTGCTGCCACAGTTGCGCAGTCCCACTCCCACCCCCTGAGCAGAGTCCGGATAGCTGGAATGGGAGGGAGGGGTAAAGAACTAGTTACCACTGCGGAAACATGAAGCTGCGACCAGGAGACTGGGTGATGGTCATCCTCTACAGCATCTCAGTGCGAGAAATTTTCCCCAACAATGGGTGACTGGTGGCTACATTATGTCCAGAAATGTGCCTTTTAGCCGTTCAGGAAACGTTGCAGCTGCAAAAATAACATCGTCGTCATTCTAGAAATATCTGCCATATATATGTTTGTTCATCGAGTAAACAGAAAGAACCCTCTGGGTACTATACAGCGTGTTCGAAAGTCCCAGTCAGAAACTTCCAGGACCTGTAGAGAGGAGTGAGTAGATAATATTTTGAATTTGAACCCATGTCCGAAAACCTATCGTTTCCGTAGTACAACCATTTGAAAACATGTTGGTAATGCGGCCATTTTTACAAGTAGATTGTTTGGCGTGATCCATTACATGACCTGTTTAAAAATTCCACTTAATAATAGCCAAAGAAATTGCTCGTGTACTCGTTGACAGGTTTTCTCGAACGTGATGCAGTACAGCCTCTTCCATTTCCAGTATGCGGCGTCTCCTTGGAGCAACACAGTCACGCGTGCTGACAGTGCATGTACCCTTTCTCGAAGCTGTTGCCTGTAGTGGAAAGGGTATGCTGTGGAGGCGGACGTTGTGGAGAACGAACCTGATAAAGGCGACGAGCAGGCCATCCATTACCGTCAGCTTTGCCGTTCAGAAGGAACATTTTGGTGTATTCTGCAGACGAGTAGTCATACATGTTGCCCTAACACTCACAGAAGTAAGAACAAATATCGAACCAGGTCAGAGAGGTAGAACAGATATCAAATGATTTCAGATTTCAGCCCATCCGACGTAAGCACCCCCCCCCCCCCTACCCCCGCCCACCATGACTAAATGACTAACCTGTTGCGCACTAGCGAACATGTCTCCAAATGGTACGTTTCCAGGCATGAGTTCCTATTAAAAATATTATGTACTCACTTGCCTCCACAAGTCCTAGTAGTCTGTAACTGGCATTTTCGAACATCTTTTACAAGAAGAACTGAGTATCTGGCGTTGCCCAGGTATGTGTTTATTGCAATATCTTAGTACTACATCTCCTGCTTCTCCCTCCCTCTCTCTCTCTCTCTCTCTCTCTCCCCATATATCTCCGCATCTCCCTCTCTGTCCATCCCAACCTTCACCCCCTCGCTGTCCATTTCCACCTGCCCCCTCTCTCTGTCAATCTCCTCCTACCCACTCTCCATCTCTTCCTCTTTCCCTTCTCTGTCCATCTGCTCCTCCCCCCTCTCTGTCCATTTACCCCTCCACCTCTCTCTGTTCATCTGTTTCGCTCCCCTACATATGCCTACCTCCTCCTTTCCTTCACTGTGTGTCAATCTCATACCCCTCCCGCCCCCCCTTCCTCTCTGCACGTTATTAAGCTCTTTGCAACAGGACACTAAGTGGTTGTTACTAAGAGATCAGAAACAGTACCAGTCTAATGTTCGGGTTGCACACTTTTCAAATCAAAGGTCCCCTGTTACGTCAGTGCTAAAGGGCTTCCTTACTTCACGCTGTAGTTCTGCGAGCGTGACTAGTCTGAGAACTGTGGCGCTGTCATCGCTTCATACTCGTCGACTCGTTCTCTCTTACTGAAGCATGTTGGAGTGTAAGGCTAGTCGTGACTTATTTTTAGTACAGAAGATGAATACACGATCTTGATGGTGTGAAGTAGCACTGAAAATGTGATTCACCGTTTCTCGGGATTAAACGGTCTTTAACGAAGCTGTATTTTGTAAGACGAAAATTAATTAATTCGACGTACACAACTGCACATGTTTTCCATTGGAGGAGACATGATACGTTTCTCGCTACATTACACATTTCAGACGAAAAGCACACAAATTTCGACCAAAGAAGGCAAAATGGTTTTCATATTCTTGTTTATTCCACCTGCGACATGAGAAAACATATGTGCTGCGTAAAAATAGAACTGGGTACTCAACAACGCCACTGTTATATCCCTGTGACATAAAAGCGCGTTCTGTCTGTATTAATTTGCCATTTGGTCATGGCATTTTATGTTTATGGGCTACCAGTGAGTTGCGTTGATTTTCATTCATTTCTGTAATTTATTTTGACATTTAGTTCACATTTAGAGATCACTTCATCCTCATGCCATGTTTTGTGATACTGTCGTTACAGACTCGGTAATGCCTCGAATATGTATATATGTCAACGTAATTGTTAGACATTCACTGAATAGATATTAAGTATTGAAATAAATTTGCTGTAGTCTCCGAAAATTGGAAAAAGTTTTACCTATATAAATGTATGTATTAATAGAATAATATTCAGTGCTAACCGATCAGTCGTTACATTGGTACATATCTTGCTTCTGTCATTTAGGCAGGTTAGATATTTTGTGACATTTCAACTAGCATCTGAGAATATCTGTAAAGCCGAAATCGTGAATGTGTGAAATAAATGGTGGTAATTTCTCTCAAAACGGTTGCGTGGGTAGCGGGAATACCGGGAGTCTGCGCTTAATGTTTCAAATGGCTCTGAGCGCTATGGGACTTAACTTCTGAGGTCATCAGTCCCCTAGAACTAATTAACCTAACTAACCTAAGGACATCACACACATCCATGCCCGAGGCAGGATTCGAACCTGCGACCGTAGCAGTTCCGCGGTTCCGGACTGCAGCGCCTAGAACCGCACGGCCACAGCGGCCGGCGTCTGCGCTCACTTTAGCTCTCTCGCTGAGCAAGTGAAGTCCACTTTTACCCGATAACAGACTCAGGTGACGAGTGGGCAGCGGCGGAGAGTCTACGGGATCACGGAGACCAGAGTTCGGAGATGACGTCACAGGACTCGCCGGCAAGTTTAAAGCGAGTACACGGAGCTCGTTTTGATCTCTAGTTCTTACCCCCACAGAATTAATTTCCATATAGTAGTTAATATGAGAACCAAATTTGATTGAAATCGTTCCAGAGGTTTAGTTGAGCTTTTTACATGTGGCTTTGCAGTGTGCGCCCACTACAGTTCGAGTAAAAATGGTATCGTGACAACAGAAAGCGTTTTGTGTTCTCTGTTTTACACAGCGTGGGTCAATAATAACTGTTCAGCGTGACTTTCGCACTAGGTATGGCGTGGATCCGCCAACAGCACTGAGCATTAGACGATGGAAAGAACAATTCCGAGAAGCAGGATGTGTGGGTAAATTCAAATCGCCGGGCCGTTTTGAAGTGTCTGACACAGACGTCGAACGCATTCGCCGTAGTTTCACGAGCAGTCCGCAGAAATCCGTTCGCGTGCAGCTCGACAGCCCAACATGCCCCCGATGTCCGTCTGGCGTGTGTTGTGTCGACGTTTGCACATGAAACCAAACAAAATTCAACTACTGCAAGCTCTTCGTGAAGGTGACAAACAACAGTGTGTGGAGTTCTGTAATTGCCAAGATGGAGGAAGACGGTTTTCTTCCACACTTAGTGTTTAGTGACGAGGCAACATTCTGTTTAAATGGAAAGGTGAACCGCTATAATGTGGGAATATGGGGTACGGAACAACCGCATGAAGTTGTACATCATGAGTGAGACTCTCCAGAATTTAATGTGTTGTGTGCAGTTTCATGGGAAAAGATGATTGGTTCATTTTTCTTTGCCAAAAACACTGTTACAGGAAGCATATATCTCGATATGATAGAGAAATTTCTTTTCCTACATTGGAGACTGATTAGAACGACTGCATTTACCAACTGGATAGGGCACTGCCACACTGGCATCTGGGAAGCGCGAGAATTTTTAAATCAAAGGATTAGTAAATGATGAATTGCTCTCACAGGCCCAAATTGTTCAGCCTAACTTTACTGGCCTCCAAGGTCACCGGACCTGATTGTAGGTGGGGGTTTATTTCTTGTGGGGGTTTATAAAAGACTCTGTTTATGTGCCTCCGTGGGCAACAACAGTGAATGAAATGAGACACTGCATAACAGTAGCTGTAGAAGCTGTAACTGAAGACATGCTCGCTGCAATGTGGGAACAATTTGAATACTGCATTGACATATGCCGTGCACCTCAAGTGAATGCATATTGAACACCTATGAGGAGATATGAAAAAACCTTTTTCAGTTTTCCGTTCATCAAAAAAAAATTCATTGTATATGTTTATTAGTTTCAGAAATATAGACGTGATAATTCGGATGATTCTTTTTGATACATCCTGTATTTCACATACGAGGTGCGACGATAAAGTAATGAGACTGATGTGAAAAAAAATGTTGCTTACCGTTTTAATCAAGTTTGTGTTGTCTCCTTCAGAGTAGTTCCCCTCTGACTGCACACTCTTTTTCCAGCGCTTCTGCCACTGATGGTAACATTTCTGGAACTCATCTTCTCGAATATCCTCCGAGACCCTCGTCACAGCTTTTTGGACATCTTGTGTTGTTTGAAAATGGTGCCCCTTCACCGCCGTTTTGACTCTTGGCAACAGAAAAAAGTCGCACGGAGCGATATCTGGTGAATAAAGTGGCTGTGGTAGTACTGAAATTTGTTTTGAGGTTTAAAATTGCTGTACTGACGGAGCAGTATGGGATGGTGCATTATCGTGATGCAGAATCCAATTATCACCAATGTTGGCACAGACACGAAGAACTCTTTTACGAAGTCTTTCTAAAATTTCTTTGTGGTATTATCTATTAACTGTTTGTCAAAGATGCACCCACTCTTTATGAAGAATTCCCTCGGAATCAAAGAAGCACACAAGCACGCGTTTCACTTTTGACATTGATATGTGAGCTTTTTTTTTTGATGTAGGTGAGCGCTTTGAGCACAATCGCGAACTTTGGAGTTTTGTTTCTGGATCGTACTGAAAAAAACAACTTTCATCACCAGTGATAACACTGCTCAACAATTCTGGATTGAATTCCATTTGCTCTAACAGATCGGTTGCCACATTTTTCCGTGTTTCTCGCTGTTGTGATGTGAGATTTTTTGGGACCATTTTTGCACAAATCTTTCTCATACCAAGATCTTCAGTTATTATTAGACGAACCGTTTCTCGATTGATGTTCAGTTCTTCCGCAATCATTTTCACGGAAAATCTTCGATCAGATCGTACGAGTTCAAGCACCCTGGCCAAGTTGACATCCGTCCGTGAACTTGACGGTCGTCCAGTGCGGTCTTCATCTTCAACATTCGTTCTGCCTTCACTAAACATTTAATGCCAACGAAAAACTTGAGCTCTTGACGTAACCCCATCCAAAAGCCTTCTGAAGATTACCGTAAGTTGTCGTCGCGTTTTCACCCAATTTAACGCAAAAAGAAATGGCATACCGTTGCGCAATATTATGCGGTTCCATTTCCGTGACGAGAAACAGAAACATGTGTTAACTTATTACAGCACAATTCACAAATGAGCAGTTGCATCGATGTGCCGCTTGGACTAGAAGCAGCTTATAGACCAAGGTCAAAGATATTGTGCCTACGCAAGCCTGTAGGGTTGCCACATCTTGCAAAGAAAATCAGTCTCATTACTTCATTGTCACACCTCGTATATGCAACATATGCCACACCTATTTGTACACGTATTTCAGCTTTATCTCTAGCATATTTCACCCTGCAGTTTCATTTTCACGCAGCTTAATATTTATGATGTCATACTTCCTGAACTATGGGCTGAACAATGGTATAATTTTGCAAGTACATCCAGTGGTATATGTGGCCACTGTCTATGATTTATGTTGTGAATACATTTGGTAGCAAAGAAGTAATAAATTAAAATGTCTTGCCTAATGTGTTAGATTTTCACGTGTCTCAGTGTTTATGACCTCATATTTCTGAAAGACGAGTCATACAATAATACTTTTCTAGGTACAATCAGCGGCATGTGTCGATACTACCGGTGAAAAGTGTAGCGAATAGAATTAATAGTAAAGAAATAATAAATTAAAACGTTATACACGCTGTGGGAGTTTTTCGCACATATCCCTTTTTTTTGATAATGCTTTCAAAATGTGTTGCAAATACAGTTAGTAGTAATGCTTCATGGGGCAGTTTTACTGCATAAACAGCGAAAAAGTAGTAACAATAAATTTTATTCCTTTATTCCTTTCATCATTTTGTGGAATTGTCAATGACAAAATGTTTCGTAATTATTATAATCGTTATATTATAATTGAAATTATGTGTAAAGTTTGTTGGAAATCACAAAGTGCTCTCATTCTCAAACACTGAATCATTAAAGTGTGGCTTTTCGCTCATTGTAGGGTATATTGCTTTTTCGCCCCCTGTGATAGGTAGGTGATTCTTACCCCCACAGAGATTCTTTCCAGGCAGTGAATGATATATGTACCACGTTTGACTGACATCGGTCCAGTGATCAAGGGGAAATATGGAATTTCCATGAATACATAGATAGATACGTATGTACGTCCATTTTTATAATAAGTATGGGTGTATGGATACGGCAGGTGAAGCAAAATTTGACAGCTGAAAAAAAAATGCAGCCCCTCAATCCCAAGGTCATTTCATTGACAATTGGACTGACCGCTACTTCATCGCTGAGAGGTTCATGCTATCGCATTCAGACCAATGAAAGACGCATGTCAAAGTAAAGGGGGCCCAACAACACATCATTACACGGCGTAGTCCACTGTGGAGGCAACGCAGGTGCGTATTATCGCAAGCAATCGATCCTAAAGGTGCTGAATGGCAGCTTGCGATAGATTGTCCCAAGTATCTTGCACCTTTTGTTGTAATTCGCAGTGGTCCTTGCAGAACCTGAAGATTCAGTAAGTTCCCGTCTCATTGTGCCCCACACAGTTCAATTGGAGCGAGGTATCGTGGTCTTGCTGGCCAGAGTAGTTGCTGTACACCACGAAGAACAGCCCTTATTGGACGTGCATTGCCCTTCTGAAAAATCACATCACCTTCCTGTCGAAGAAATGAAAGCAGCACAGGGATAACAGCTTGTGAAATGTAGCAGGCAGTGGTTAAATTTTCCTGCAGAAGCACTAGAAGCGATCGTGATTTGTAACTAATGGTCCCCTCACCACAAAGCCATGGATGGAACCTGTGTGTAACAGGTGAATGCACTCTGGAATAGGCAACTCACAGGCCTACGCCATAGATATGTACGTCCATCACTCTCATACACACGACAAGATATCATCAATCCACTCTCCAGTCAACTCTTTCATGACTCAACGTAGCCATGATTAATGGTCTTCTTGGTCCTGCTGCAAGCAGGCGGTTACCAGTGGTCCCTGATGACGCAGCAGGCACAACAGGTACCCAGATTTCGTCCTTGTGTGATTTTAGGTCGGCCGTTGTTGCTCGCACAATATGTCGAGCTTGACGTGCACCTGTACTACGTGGACGCCCAGAACCTGATCTACAAGTGTGGCAATGTTCGCAACCACCGATACATCGAGTCCAAGGCGTGCAGCAACCCGTCGATACATCCATTCAGCTTCCCGCAGGCCCGTAATGCGACCCCTTTCAAATGGCTAAAGCTGTTTAACAGGATCGTGTACTTGTCACTAGGTAATGCTTTTACCTTAGAGTGAATATTGCAAATAATGTTCACCTTCATACTCAGCACAGTTACTGTCTGCAGAGGACGAGCAGTCAGGCCTCCTGAATGTCCTCTGATCGCCTATGACAGTGAAAAATGAATCACTATCCCCTCAGTACGCACATATTATACCCTGGTGCCACTGAACACAGTCTTTGAGGGGTTGCATACTTTTCCAAAAGTGTGTGATCGTATCTGGTACTGAATTAACTGAGGCTTGTTGGGGCGCAAAAAATCACTCTTTGTCAGCTTCCCGCCACATTTCGGCTTGGCAGCCTCCTGTAACCTCGTCAGAAGATTTCGGTAGCACAATCCTGTGACACTTTTTCCAGTACATGACAAGGATTGTACCGCAACCAGTAATATACGTGCTTGCAGAGATGTAATTCTTTTTTATTTACCAATGACATGCTTCACCTGATTCAGGCATCTTCAGATTGTTCTGCTCTAAAAATATACATTTCCTTACTAGTAGCATGACCCCATTTTGCAAAATTGAAACTATTAGCAAGTAACTGTAATACGACTTATTCAATGTTAGATAGTTTTAGGTACATGGGGTACCGAGCACATATAACGACCCAGCAAATAACCGCCCTCGTCAAGTATATGAAAACATTGCATGGTGTCCTATAAAAATGAACAGAATGCAACATAACCAAAAAAGGCAGACCCGGTGACCGTCTTTGTCATAAAATATATTTTACACACCATGAAGCAGGAGAAGAAAAAGAAAAAAAAACCAGGAGATTACCTTGTTGAGACATTCGACGAAGTGCAACGAAACACAGTGGGGCCTATCACCAAGTAACAGCTCCCATTTTAGATCTCTAGCACATGTGCTTCAATTTTATTTCAGTTTTTTAAGTTTTATATCAGCTTGTATTTGTACCACCAATTACCATTTGCATCCATCTTTGACGATAATCATTTCCATTTGACGACTCAGCGCCCAGCACGCAACTTTATTTATTATTTTCTATTTAGTCTTGATCCACATCTGGAAATGGAATACCGACAATTTCGATACGATTGGTTTTGTATCAGTTATATACACGCCTGGAAATGGAAAAAAGAATACATTGACACCGGTGTGTCAGACCCACCATACTTGCTCCGGACACTGCGAGAGGGCTGTACAAGCAATGATCACACGCACGGCACAGCGGACACACCAGGAACCACGGTGTTGGCCGTCGAATGGCGCTAGCTGCGCAGCATTTGTGCACCGCCGCCGTCAGTGTCAGCCAGTTTGCCGTGGCATACGTAGCTCCATCGCAGTCTTTAACACTGGTAGCATGCCGCGACAGCGTGGACGTGAACCGTATGTGCAGTTGACGGACTTTGAGCGAGGGCGTATAGTGGGCATGCGGGAGGCCGGGTGGACGTACCGCCGAATTGCTCAACACGTGGGGCGTGATGTCTCCACAGTACATTGATGTTGTCGCCAGTGGTCGGCGGAAGGTGCACGTGCCCGTCGACCTGGGACCGGACCGCAGCGACGCACGGATGCACGCCAAGACCGTAGGATCCTACGCAGTGCCGTAGGGGACCACACCGCCACTTCCCAGCAAATTAGGGACACTGTTGCTCCTGGGGTATCGGCGAGGACCATTCGCAACCGTCTCCATGAAGCTGGGCTACGGTCCCGCACACCGTTAGGCCGTCTTCCGCTCATGCCCCAACATCGTGCAGCCCGCCTCCAGTGGTGTCGCGACAGGCGTGAATGGAGGGACGAATGGAGACGTGTCGTCTTCAGCGATGAGAGTCGCTTCTGCCTTGGTGCCAATGATGGTCGTATGCGTGTTTGGCGCCGTGCAGGTGAGCGCCACAATCAGGACTGCATACGACCGAGGCACACAGGGCCAACACCCGGCATCATGGTGTGGGGAGCGATCTCCTACACTGGCCGTACACCACTGGTGATCGTCGAGGGGACACTGAATAATGCACGGTACATCCAAACCGTCATCGAACCCATCGTTCTACCATTCCTAGACCGGCAAGGGAACTTGCTGTTCCAACAGGACAATGCACGTCCGCATGTATCCCGTGCCACCCAACGTGCTCTAGAAGGTGTAAGTCAACTACCCTGGCCAGCAAGATCTCCGGATCTGTCCCCCATTGAGCATGTTTGGGACTGGATGAAGCGTCGTCTCACGCGGTCTGCACGTCCAGCACGAACGCTGGTCCAACTGAGGCGCCAGGTGGAAATGGCATGGCAAGCCGTTCCACAGGACTACATCCAGCATCTCTACGATCGTCTCCATGGGAGAATAGCAGCCTGTATTGCTGCGAAAGGTGGATATACACTGTACTAGTGCCGACATTGTGCATGCTCTGTTGCCTGTGTCTATGTGCCTGTGGTTCTGTCAGTGTGATCATGTGATGTATCTGACCCCAGGAATGTGTCAATAAAGTTTCCCCTTCCTGGGACAATGAATTCACGGTGTTCTTATTTCAATTTCCAGGAGTGTACATGACCTCTAATAGCTCTCATGTTATGCTATTTAAATCTTCCCTATATTTGCAATTAAATAATACTTCGTACTTCATAGTTCACTAGAGTCACCTGCTGTGAGCTTCGGACACTTGGTTCACACTTCAGTGTGCTCCCGTGCCCAGTAGGCTATTAAGTGTGTAGTCTGGATAGGAGCAACTACACTTCCGACATGTTTGCATGGTGACGGGTCTATGTCGCCCTCATCCTATTTTTTATTCGTTGGACTACGTCGCATACCTCAACAAGGTAACCTGTTGTTTCTTTTTTTCTTCCCATATTTTATGGTGTGTGAATATGTCAAATCCTGCCATCAGGTGTGATGTTTATATTTCGTTCTATTTATTTATAGGACACAGTGCAATGTTTCCGAATACTTGACGAGGGCAGTTACTTGTTGAGAAGTTCTGAAGGCTCGGTATCCCATGTACCTAGCGTATCTAATATTCAATAAGTTGTGGTACAGTTACTTGCTAGTAACTCCAGTTTTGCAAAATTGGGTCATGCCACGACTAACAAATGGTTCAAATGGCTCTAAGCACTGTGGGACTTAACATCTGAGGTCATGAGTCCCCTAGACTTAGAACTACTTAAACCTAACTAACCCAAGGACATCACACACATCCATGCCCGAGGCAGGATTCGAACCTGCAACCGTAGAAGGAGTGCGTTTCCGGACTGAAACGCCTAGAACCGCCCGGCCACAGCGGCTGGCCACTACTACCAAACTGTATATTTTTTGAGTAAGCCAAGGATGCCAGAATAGGCGAAACGTGTCATGGAGATAAATAATAATCTCTATATGTCTACAACCAAGACTGTTTGTTTCTTCATCACTCCTGTGACAGTTTGCCCATCACGAAAATAATCTCTTAGCTCCATACAAAGACAGTTCAGTCAAGTACTCTGCATCGCCTTGTCGGATAATGGTTTGCGTCTTTGCCTTATGAATCCACAAGTATCTACTTCCTTTTTTTCTTGTGTTAGAATCATAGTGACACATTCAGCACTCGTTCATGGCAATTAGGCAGCTAAAGAAGACGTCCAAGTTGGTCTGACGCAGCCGCAATGTTCCAACTATTGCCTCGGTTGGATGGGATATTCGAATGGTTGTGGTGGAGGAAAACAGTGGGCAGTGATGTGACTTCGTAGACTTTTCCGTCGAAATAAGTAGTGGGGACCTCTTGGAGTGACTCCAAAAAATGCCAACTACTTCCTTCTTGTTTCAGCTCATCCACAAGTTTGATGGAGGTGAAGAAGCTGTCAGTTGTAGTCTCACGATGAATGGGTGATCCAACTTCATAACGATATGTTGAACACGACCCTTACACAGATCACGAGTTTCATGTTTGTTACGGTAAGGGAATCCGTTAAGGAAGTAATTCCTTAGCGGATTATTAATCCGTCAGTTCTAAGCTTGTACATTTAGAATGTGACAGCTTTCACTGGCCACTGCTTTCCTCAATCAGAAGCATTCAAAAATCAAGTGGAACGGAGGCAGCAGCGGAAACATTGCAGCTGCGTAAGAGCAATGTCTTGGTTGCAGAGATGCAATTATTATTTATGTCCAATGACGCGTTTCGCATGTTTCTGGCATCTTTGGCCAACTCAAAAAATATACATTTTGAGACTTCCTGGCAGATTAAAACTGTGTGCCGGACCGAAACTCCAACTCGGGACCTTTGCCTTTCACAGGCAAGTGCTCTACCAACTGAGCTACCCAAGCAAGACTCACGCCCCGTCCTCACAGATGTGCTTCCGCCAGTACCTCGTCTTCTACCTTCCAAACTTTACAGAAGCTCTCCTGCGAACCATGCAGGACTAGCACTCCTGAAAGAAAGGATAATGCGGAGACATGGCTTAGCCACAGCCTAGGGGATGTTTCCAGAATGAGATTTTCACTCTGTAGCGGAGTGTGCGCTGATATGAAACTTCCTGGCAGATTAAAACTGTGTGCCAGACCGAGACTCGAACCCGGGACCTTTGCCTTTCGCGGGCAAGTGCTCTACCAACTGAGCTACCCAAGCTGTGTAAAGTTTGGAAGGTAGGAGACGAGGTACTGGCGGAAGTAAAGCTGTGAGGACGGGGCGTGAGTCGTGCTTGGGTAGCTGAGATGGTAGAGCACTTGCCCGCGAAAGGCAATGGTCCCGAGTTCGAGTATCGGTCCGGCACACAGTTTTAATCTGAGAGGAAGTTTCATATCAGCGCATACTCCACTGCAGAGTGAAAATCTCATTCTGGAAATATACATTTTATTAGCAGTGGCATGACCCATTTATTGAATGTTAGATGTGTTAGGTACATGGAATACCGAGCATACAGAACATCCCAACAAACAACTGCCCTCGTCAAATATTCGGAATCACAGCTCTGTAAAAGTGTTGGACGTGTGCAGTTGAAGTGATATGGGACACATGGCACGTCTAGATACGACGCTGACAGGTGTCACGTACGTAAGCATCCTGTCTGATCAACTACATCCATTCATGTCGATTGTGCATTCCAACGGACTTGGGCAAATCCAGCACGACAATGGGACACCTCACACATCCAGAATTGCTACATAGTGGCTCCAGGCACACTATTCTGAGTTTAAACACTTCCGGTGGACACTAAACTCCTTAGACGTAAACACCATTGACCATACAAGTATATGGGATGCCTTGCAGCGTGTTGTTCAGAAGAGATCCGCACCCCGTAGGATTCATGGTGCCAATTTTCTCCAGCACTACTTCAGACATTTGTAGAGTCCATGCCACATCCTGTTGCGGCACTTCTGCGTGCTTGCAGGGGCCCTACACGATATTAAGCAAAAGCACCAGCTTCTTTGGTTCTTCAGTGTATTTGAGTCGTTAAAATATCATGTCGGCTAGACGGGTGAATGGGGTTCACAGTTCAGTTCCTGAAAGTAAACTCAGTCGCTGTTTAAGAAAGGTTAGGGGAAACTCTACAGAAACATATGCTGGTATGTACACTGTTTGATGTACGCAGCGCTATTTGCTGAAGTACAGTGCCTCTTGTGTTGAATATTCACCAGAGATCTGTTTTAAATGCAGGACGCCTGTGCATGATTCAAAGTGCTTGTTTGGCATTCAGGACTAAAGATTAATTAATGTTTATCAAGTTATAACAATCCTTTTCTGTGACATTGTTATGGCACAAAATAGTAATTGGTAGATATCAGAAAATTTTATTAAAACTCATTCACATTGCCACAGACAAACTCAAGTCGTGCCAGACACTAATGAAACGAGCCAGTATGTCGCAAGTGGGTAAGGTCGTCGACACGTTACGACACTGTCTGCTGAGTAAGGAAACACACTCACCAGAAAGGAGACTGTGAGAGGAAACCTAAGGAAGTGAGATAAGCAACGTCAGCTCGTAAGACATGTTTCAAAAACGTCTCTTTCACAAGAGCACGTAGCAATTTGTAAACACAGCCTGTTAAGTGACTATAGCAGAATAAGGAGGATACGTGCACGAACCAAGCCTATAGTCATAGCCTCATGCCAGCACCCTTTGACTACCAGCCCTCCATCTGAGATTTATGGCATTCACAGTAATAGCACTCGATTCCATGATTACGATAGCGCAGTGAATCAACGTCTTGGACGCTCCAACACTGTCTGTGAACTATCCGAAGATGCAGTACGTCTGATGAACGTCATGCTGCCCGCCAACTACCATCTACTGAGGAGAAATTGACTGTTTTCACATCACATCGCAGAGGGCTGCTAGCATGGAACTATAACGCGGAAGCTAGCAATAGGGTCTCTCCTGTTCCACGTGCCTATTCAACACTCAGATGCCTCCAGGTGCAGAAACCTATCCGTGGTAGCTAGGAGATCAACCGAATACACGACTACCGACACCAGGTACATAGTGAATGGGCATCAGTGATTATCGAAGAATTCGGAGTGGGACCGGGGACCCTAATGCACCCAGCACGAGATGTGTTTCTGCAGGGTAACGGCCGCCCCTGCTCGCCGGCAACCCACCGCGGCGATAATATCACTAATATCCTCTCCTGTGCGTGCAATCTCTGAACTGAACGGACAGACGTCAGCTAGAATCCAGCACGCAGCAGAATAGGCAACAGCTAAGGCTTGTGCGACAGAACGACGACTTGTAAACATTGTGAATAAATGGCTTAACTCTAAACGTGTTTTACTATCTGTCCCGACTTCATTCAGAGGTGCGTCCACTCGGCCACCTGTAATGTTTTTCGTAGAGTACTTTATTCCTATTGTTACAGACATGTGATTTTACAGTGGGCGTAGGAGGTGTACGACGAGTTGTGACCACACCGCCGGTTCAGACTTTGTTAGAACAAGTTACTCAAATTAGGACAAATAACATTGCGTACATAGTCAGTCGAAAACATTGAAAGAGGACAGTCCTCCTTTTTTGGATAAAGCAAGAGAGAATGTGTTAGTATTTGTTGAGCAAATACAAGAAGCTGAGACAAGAAGCTGAGTTATCGCTCAAAAGGATGTTGTTAAATGTGGCTAAATTAAGTTTAGTTGGAGATATGGAAACAAGAGTTAAGAAATGCTCAAGCGCTGAAAGTGCTGAGGAAGTCAGTATTGCAGCATTATATGAGGCAAAACGTCCGCCCCTGGTAGATGAGTGGTCATCTCGACGGAATGTCATACCTGACTGCCCGGGTTCGTTTCCCGGCTGGTTGGGTTGGGTTGTTTTGGGGGAGGAGACCAGACAGCGAGGTCATCGGTCTCATCGGATTAGGGAAGGACGGGAAAGGAAGTCGGCCGTGCCCTTTCAGAGGATCCATCCCTGAATTTACCTGGAGCGATTTAGGGAAATCACGGACAACCTAAACCAGGATGGCCGGACGCGGGATTGAACCGTCGTCCTCCCGAATGCGAGTCCAGTGTGCTAGCCACTGCGCCACCTCACTCGGTTTCCCGGCTAGGTCGGAGATTTTCTCCGCTCAGGGACTGGGTGTTGTGTTGTCCTTATTATCATCATTTCATCCCCATCGACACGCAAATCGCCGCAGTGGCGTCAACTCGAAAGACTTGCACTAGGCGTACGGTTTACCCTCTGGGAGGCCCTAGCCACACGGCATTTCCATTTTCCATGAGACAAAGTAGTCTTAGAAATTATCGGGAACAGATAAATAGTGTGTTAAAAGGACAGGAGGAATCCATCAAATGTTTCGTTGTTACAATACAGTAAGTCAATGTCAATACATATGACTTGATAGGGAGTGATGACGTAAATAAGTTTATACGCAAGAAGCAGAGCAAATGGCCCTAGAAGCTATTTTGCCGCGTTTGCCACCCGATGTCACTAGGGAGACGCGGACATAATTTCTTAAGGCTTTTGACAGGTGCCAAAGGAATGGCAATATTAGAAGAGATAGATGCGATGGCATGAGTCCATGACAAAAAAGCTGTTCTTCCGCTGGCTTCAAATGTTATCATTGTGGGCAAGTAGTGGCAAAATTTTGGGCAGAGTAGGAAGTTACGGAATGTTAAAAACCAACCGTTAACCGGCCGCCCAACGGTACCTGCAGTAAATTTTAGCAAAACTGAAACACGTGCACAGACGGACTTCTGGTTAATTGCCTTAGTGGAAGGAAGGGAACACATGGTTTTATTGTGTACAAGTGCGCATTTATTTATGGCAAGTTTGAACCTCACGGGAAAGAGACGGTTTAGAGTTGGCAATGATATGCGTTCGCTGGTTTCACCATTATTGAGTTTGCAGAGGGGGGGGGGGCGAAAAATTTCAAGGAATGTATAGAAGTTTGAAACATTGGCTTGTATAAGGCTTTTTCAGTAGGGAGTTCAGAGATTTTGCAAGAAGATGATCTGGATAGGATGAATTCGGATCTTAAGCATAAGCAAGCCACCACATTTACTCTGGGTTCCCTGTTACTGGCACACATGGCCTAGCTGTACTCAGAAGTCTATACTCGACACTGTGTTGCCCAGTTTACTGACAGTGGTCGGGCCTGAGGATGGCGGTAATGTGCTTAGTCATGTGGCAGAATGAAGGCATTCTCAAGATACAGCTGTGATGGTACTTTTTCTCAGATAATTGTCAGTTTAATACACAACCAGGGGTGTCACATGACCATATGAACCCTTTCTCATTATTTGGAAGAAAACACCATAATAGTTTTCAACAATTCCTTGCTTTTTTGAATGCATCATCACACTCTGATGTCCACTATAATTTTACACATTTTTTCAACAAGTAAGTGAGAGGTCACACCATCTCTGTAAATTTGGGGACACATTTTCCACAAGGCACACTGAACCCATTAAAGATTACAGTTCCATCTCTGTACAAAGCATTGGAAAGCCCTGTACAGCCTTCACTAACTAGGATGTGTCCATGCTCCCATCATGACTGAACACATGCCTTAAATATTTATCTTTATGTACCTGATGTCAGCAGTGCCTCGAATGACGTCTTAGACATTTCTGTTGGCTGTAGCACATGCACCTTCTTTTCCTTCACAAAACAATAGTATCACCCAAATATTCCGTACATTGGCTTGATTTTAACATTCGCAAAACTCCATTCAACAAACACTTTTATGTGGCCATCGCATTTTTCAAAACAAGTGGCATATGATAATACCGTTACTGTCCTGAAGGAACCTTAATTGCCGTTTCTGGCCGCTCCTCCAGTGCTACTACAAGCTGTTGCAGCTGCATGTTGGAGAAATATTTGCATTGCTCCCAATTGTCTGAAGTATCTGTTATATTTGCGATTATCTGAGAAACCCAGTGTTGGCTGGGTATTTATTTATAGTTGTATCTCAGGCTTTGTACATGTGGAATTTATTTTTTGGTATACAGCATTTGAAGTAATATGACTGGGAAGTAAGTGAAGTGCTCACATCAAAACATGGGAGAGAGTCACAAAGAGTTGGCTGCCATGTGAAAAGTCACTGACATTACTGTCCACGCCTGCAGTATGCAGTGTCTGTCCTTGAGCTTTGTTTTTGTTCAGGCTCTCCAGAAATTGTACAAGTTTAAAGATAAATGGTGAATTGTTAGGAGTAACTAGCATTTGGGTCACAAAATCTCACTCGCTTGTGCCACTTACTATCAAAATTTACGCTTCTGTGGTTTTACGTCGGAGAGAAGTAACTTCAAGCATGCGTAAGTGAAGGGTTCTGAGAAGCGAGATGGTGAATGACGCTCTCAATCTGATTCACGTTGTGACTCGCTTTTGGAAAGAGTTTCCAAAGAGCAACTTAAAGCCTAATGTTCTCGCGCTGCAGCAAGCCTCAGGATCTCCACTGGATTCTTGAAACCGAATAGTTCTGGATCTTTTAGCCATTCCGGTGTATTCAGGAAGACTCGACTATTTTCTAGGCATTTCTATTCGTTAACAAAACGAAATCAATATGTAATGAATTGGAACCCAAATCGCAAAACAGACTTAATAAACTAGGTTTTCCCAGAAAGAAGGAAAGCGAAGTTGTTAAGCTTTTAATGCAGAAATCGAAATCAGTAAACCCACATGTCCAGACCAACTAATTTATTTTTGTAAAGGTAAAATTGTGGTGCTTTATTCTGTTACTGACGTGAAGTTACGAAAATACATTTGCCACTGAGTTAAGTAACTAACAGCACCATACATTGGTTCTTTGGTGTAGTAAGAAACTAAGAGCATCATGTGTTAGGTCTTTGGTGTACTTCGTCATGACGATTAATCATCCGAACTATAAAGCTAAGCAGATGGTTTATGGTAAAACTTTAAATCACCATATCTTTTTTACGTTCTCCGTTGTTGATGAAACAAAGCGCAAATGTTGGCCCAAGCTATGCTCTAAGTGAAAACCCAATGAAAATTCGTCTTGTAGTTTTGGAGATTAACATGCTCAAACGGATAAACAATCAGATACGGCGATTTTACAGTTTTAGTATTAGTATAGATTTCATATGTATCCATAATTGTGTGACTATTAAGATAGCTATAGTAACAGCAAAAATGATAATCCGTGGTCCCACTTACGCTATTGTTTCAGCGTAATCATTCCTGGCTTTCCCCAAAGACTGGTATTTTTTTCAGTAATGCCATACTATAACCATTTGTTAATGAATTTGTTCGTCACAGGTTTTAGATGATGTACACAGTTTGGTTTGTAGTACACAGGTGACCTATGTGGATCACCGGAGTCGGTGTCAATGACTCACGAGGATTAAACACGTCCTCAGACTATACAAACTCTCCTACTGCAAAATTTCCTGTTCCTTCTAGACTTTTCACATTTTCCTGTAATGCAGTTATACTGGCGGCTTTGCTTATGCTTAAGATCCGAATTCAGCCTATCCAGATCATCTTCTTGCAAAATCTCTAAACTGTCGATCAACAAACCCTTAGTCAAGCCAATGTTTCAGTCTGAAAGACCACAGATTCCTGGAAATTTTTCACTCCCCCCCCCCCTTCCCCCAGTAAACTCAATAATGCTGAACCCAGCAAATGCATATGACTACCAACTCCTCCACTTAATTTATACCGTGGTGTGTTAAACCGCCTGTTACCCGTGATGCATGCCACTAAGCCAATTAAGCAGAAATCCGTTTCTGCGCGTGTTTCAGTTGTGCTAAAATTTACTGCAAGCGCCATTCGGCTGCCGATTTACGATTGGTTATTCCAATTTCGTAATTTACCACGCTGCCCACTATTTTGCCTATAGTTCCGTTTCCATTGCTCTACTTTTTAATACTTCCAATACTCACTCACAACGATAACATTTGAAACCAGCGGGAAAACACCCTTTTTATCAAGAACTCACTGCATTGCGTCTACCTATTATAAAGCTGTTGCCATTCCTTTGGCTCCTATCAAAAGCCTTAGGAAATTCCGTTCGTGTCTGCCTTGAGACATCGGGTTGAAACCATGGGAAAAAAGCTTCTAACGGTATTTGCTGTGCTTCTTGCATAATAACTGAAACGTCCCCTTTGAACAATTATACATGACTGTCCTTAAACTGACACACAATATTTTTAGCGCAACGAAATCTGACTTTCAATAATCCCTACAAAAGAATGGCCCTGACGAACATTAACCTATACCTTTCACAAATCACTTACCTCACAAAAATCTTCGTTACTCGAACTACTGCAATACAGCGAGCGCCACTACTGCCAGCTAAATAAAACAATCAAACTACGGAAGGCACTAACTACTGATAGGCATAGTTAGCAAATGAAAGATTTTAATAGAGAACAAACAATGTATTTATTTGAGAAAACGGTGAGGACCCAAAACCTGAATCTACAGTATTTGCGAGATTGTGTCCTGTCATTTCGGATTCCTGAGGCGAGTTATTGCCGACCGATAGATCGATAATGCTTCCCTGTTCACTAATTGTTTCACTGTCTACGCCATTATTTGTCGCCCGCTCCATTTCCCTATGCACAATTACCAAATCACTAGTTTGAACATTAGTTAATTCATTACACGGTGGCGCTAACACACTGCTTTCGTCTTCACTGTCATTTCTCAGTTTGCTTTGGAGCCTAGTATTACGTTTTTCACACGCCATTATTTTCACAATATTTCACACGACAACACAGAAAAGCACAATTTGAAGAGCAAAATAAGAAAACACATTAACATAGCACTGAAAATAATATCTAGTTAATTGCAAGCGCAGCTGCGGAATACTTGGTGCAAATCTACATGCATGCCACAACAACAATGAAAGACTGCAACTACAAAGGAGATTCTCTCTACAATTACGCGCTAGCAATAAACAATAGCGACACTAATTACACAAACTACAAGAAAAAAATCAGAAGATTCCAGTGAGGTATCCTCGGCTAAGGGTCGACATATGAAACGTCCCCTTAGAACAATTGTACACGACTGTCCTTAAATTGACACACAATATTTTTAGCGCAACGCAATCTGACTTTCAATAATCCCTACAAAAGAATGGCCCTGACTAACGTTAACCTATACCTTTCACAAATCACTTACCTCACAAAAATCTTCGTTACTCGAACTACTGCAATACAGCGAGCGCCACTACTGCCAGCTAAATAAAAGATTCAAACTACGGAAGGCACTAACTAATGATAGGCATAGTTAGCAAATGAAAGATTTTAATAGAGAACAAACAATGTATTTACCTTAATAGTGTTGAAAAATCATAATATACATAGCAGTTCGAAAACATAAACAGCCTACTTACATAACCTTATTCATATCATCACTCCCTATCAATTGGTATGGACTGACATTGACATACTTTATTCTAACAACGAAACATTCTGTGGATTCCTCCTGTCCTTCTAACACACTATGTAACTGTTCCCGATAATTTCTAAGACTATTTTGCCTCTTATAATTCTACTGAAGAATTTCCTCAGCACTTTCAACGTTTAGGCATTTCTGAACTCCTGTTTCCGTGTCTCCCACTAAACTTAATTTAGCCATGTTTAAAAAGTGTCTTTCTAAATGACTACTCAACGTCGTTTCTGTCTACAGTTTGCCCACAAATACTAACACAATCTCTCCTGCTTCATTCAGAAAAAAAGAAATCATCAAAGCATTAGTACCTAGGATGGATACTAATAAACTGGACGAAGCCCTGTCCTCTTTCAATGCATTCAACTGCCTACCTACGCAGTGTTATTTGTCCTCATTTTAGACACTTGGTTCAAATGGCTCTGAGCACTATGGGACTCAACTGCTGTGGTCATAAGTCCCCTAGAACTTAGAACTACTTAAACCTAACTAACCTAAGGACATCACACACATCCATGCCCGAGGCATGATTCGAACCTGCGACCGTAGCGGTCGTGTGGTTCCAGACTGTAGCGCCTTTAACCGCTCGGCCACTTCGGCCGGGTTTAGACACTTGTTCTAACAAAGTCTGAACCGGCGGTGTGGTCACAACTCGTCGTAAACCTCCTACTCCCCTTGTAAAATCACATGTCTGTAACAATAGGAATAAAGTACTCTACGAAAAACATTACAGGTGGCCGAGTGGACGCACCTCTGCATGAAGTCGGGATAGATAGTAAAACACCATTAGAGTTAAGCCATTTATTCACAATTTTTACAAGTCGTCGTTCTGTCGCACAAGCCTTAGCTGTTGCCTATTCTGCTGCGTGCTGGATTCTAGCTGACGTCTGTCCGTTCAGTTCAGAGATTGCACGCACAGGAGAGGATATTAGTGATATTATCGCCGCGGTGGGTTGCCGGCGTGCAGGGGCGGCCGTTACCGTGCAGAAACACATCTCGTGCTGGGTGCATTAGGGTCCCCGGTCCCACTCCGAATTCTTCGATAATCACTGATGACCATTCACTATGTACCTGGTGTCGGTAATCGTGTATTCGGTTGATCTCCTTGCTACCACTGGTAGGTTTCTGCACCTGGAGGCATCTGAGTGTTGAATAGGCACGTGGAACAGGAGAGACCCTATTGCTGGCTTCCGCGTTATAGTTCCATGCTAGCAGCCCTCTGCGATGTGATGTGAAAACAGTCAATTTCTCCTCAGTAGATGGTAGTTGGCGGGCAGCATGACGTTCATCAGACGTACTGCATCTTCGGATAGTTCACAGACAGTGTTGGAGCGTCCAAGACGTTGATTCACTGCGCTATCGTAATCATGGAATCGAGTGCTATTACTGCGAATGCCATAAATCTCAGATGGAGAGGTGGGTGAAAGGGTGCTGGCATGAGGCTATGACTATAGGCTTGGTTCGTAATGAGTGCACGTATCCTCCTTATTCTGCTATAATCACTTAACAGGCTGTGTTTCTAAATTGCTACGTGCTCTTGTGAAAGAGACGTTTTTGAAACATGTCTTACGAGCTGACGTTGCTTATCTCACTTCCTTAGGTTTCCTCTCATAGTCTCCTTTCTGGTGAATGTGGTGAATGTGTATCCTTACTCAGCAGACAGTGTCGTAACGTGTCGACGACCTTACCCCCTTCCGACATACTGGCTCGTTTCATTAGTGTCTGGCACGACTTGAGTTTGTCTGTGGCAATGTGAATGAGTTTTAATAAAATTTTCTAATTTCTATCAATTACTATTCTGCGCCATAACAATAACACAGGAAAGGACTATTATAACATAATAAACATTACTTAATCCTTATGCGTGAATGCCAAACAAGCACTTTGCATCATGCACAGGCCTCCTGCATTTAAAAACAGATCCATGGTGATATTCAACACAAGAGGCACTGTACTTTAGCAAATTAAGCTGCGTACACCTAACTGGGCGCACACCAACATATGTGTCTCTAGAGTTTCCCGTAAACTTTCTGTAATCAGCGACTGAACTTGCTTTCAGGAATTGAACTATGGACCCCATTCTTCAGTCCAGCCGACCTGACATTTTAACAACTCAAATAGAAAACTACGAAAACCATTTGTCATTACTCATGCAGGAACTACCATTTCCTTGACAGTCCTCAAATCAGCAGTGCTCTATTAGTACTGAGACTCTATTCAGTATTTTCTTAAGGTGACTTGAAGGCATGGTCAGACAGACATCTAGCCCACAGCCCTCAGTGGCAGGGAGTGTTGTTGTAATGACAATAGTAGTTCCACTCTGCGAGGCACAGCTGTGCACTGGCCTTTGTGGTAACCATTCCCAGAGGCTGACACAGCACGGACGGCCGAATACTGGACGTTCTAGTGGGTGGTCATAGGTGCTGACAGCAGCCTAGAGGCGAGTTCAATGGTGCATTGAACCCGGGACCTCGGCTAAGGAAGCTGCACGATCAGGGTGCGAGTCTGTGGTCGCAGAGCGCATGTAGACACATCAAAGAAAGTTTTGCATGACTCCGGATCCCAGAACTCCTGAAGATAGACGATGAGTGTGGATATTGTATCACAGACACAGTCCCTTTGACTGTTCAGAGATGTCACTTAACCCGCCCAAAGATGTAAACAGCCATGCATGAGCAGCTCCTATTAGACGGAAGGGCTCCCACAGCCGATAATTTCCAGGAATTCCACCAGGAAGGAGGTACATGGCTCGTGTTGTCTGTAGTTCAACCATGCCTAGGCGGTCAATACCGCGGTTCGATCGCGTCCGCATTGTTACTTTGTGCCAAGAAGGGCTCTCAACAAGCGAAGTGTTCAAATGGCTCTGAGCACTATGGGACTTAACATCTGAGGTCATCAGTCCCCTAGAACTTGGAGCTATTTAAACCTAACTAACCTAAAGACAACACACACATCCACGCTCGAGGCAGGATTCGAACCTGCGACCGTAGCAGTCGCGCGGTTCCAGACTGAAGCGCCTAGAACCGCTCGGCCACTCCGGCCGGCGTAAGGGAAGTGTCCAGGCGTCCCGGAATGAACCAAAGCGATGTTGTTCGGACACGGAGGAGATACAGAGAGACAGGAACTGTCGATGACATGCCTCGCTCAGGCCGCCCAAGGACTACTACAGCAGCAGAAGACCGCTACCTGCGGACTATGGCTCGGAGGAACTCTGACAGACGTGTCTGGAGGCAACCCGGTCAGGCTGAACGCCTTAGACACACTGTCCAGCGAATGCAGCAAGGTGTAGATTTCCTGCTGTTATGTGGGGCCGACGTATGCCGCTGGTGGTCATGAAAGGCGCCGTAACGGCTGTACGATACGTGAATGCCATCCTCCGACCGATAGTGCAACCACATCGGCAGCATATTGGCGAGGCATTAGCCTTCGTGGACGACAATCCGCGCACCTTTAACCCATACGGTGATGACTTCCTTCAGGATAACGACATCGCTCGAGTAAAGTGGCCAGTATTTTCTCCAGACATGAACGCTATGAACATGCCTGGGATAGATTGTAAAGGGCTGTTTATGGACGACGTGACCCACCAACCACTCTGAGGGATCTAAGCCGAATCTCCGTTGAGGGGTGGGACAACCAACAGTGGCTTGATGAACACGTGGATAGTGTGCCACGACGAATACAGGCATACATCAATTCAAGAGGACGTGCTGCTGAGCATTAGAAGTACCGGTGTGCACAGGAATCTGGACTACCACTGAAGGTCTCACTGTATGGTGATAAGACATAAAATGTATGGTTTTCATGAGCAATGAAAAGGTCGGAAATGATGTTTATATTGATCTCTATTCCAATTTTCTGTACAGGTTCAGGAAGTCTCGGAACTGAGGTGATGAAAAATCTTTTTTGCTGTGTGTATAATCCACTTCCATAAGCCTACGAGTCTTGAACAACCTACCTCTCGGTTGACCGCGGTGTCGGTGAAGCCACAGTGTGTTCAGCACGGATTTCCCGTGCGTCTCCGGAGGCGTCGCAATGATTCAGTTGGAAACATATCATTTAAGAACATGTATGCGGCTGAGCGCAGGGTTGAACTTATAATCGAATTTGGAAAGATAGACCACAATGTCTTCCAGTTCATATCTTCGTGCTTCATTTGGGCAACTGTTTATGTACTTTTTACTTCTGCAGTTCTCCCATAATCTTCTTCGTAGTCAAATTCTTTTCATTTGGGAGTTTTTCCAGAAGAGTTTTTGTGATTTTATGAGTGAGAGTTATACATATATTACGCGGGTGTCATTCATTGAGCTCTGCTTCTTGTGGTAGTTACACACGCCGTTTTCAGTAGAGACAGCTGACTTGTTTGGTGTCTCAGGGTCTGGATAGGATGTTTTGCAAGTGAGGGCTGTGCATTTTGTCTCACAGCCTATGAAGCCTAATCCAAACTCCGTTGACGATTTAGTTATCTGGTCTCTAACTACATGAATTAGCATCCTCTTCCAGATTAACCATGTTATATTTCTTTATATTATCCCTATATTTTAGCTCTATGATGCATTGAGTTCTATACAACATTTTTTACTGCGCCAGCATGTTGACGTATTGTTTTCTGTGCACAATATTTAAAGTCCTAGGGCTGTTTGCTATTAAGGACCGTCTTACTTTATCCACCATTGATTCTGAGCTATCAACTACCGGTCGGTACATGTTCTTCTTCGATTTAACTTCCAGCACTTCCATTTCGTCGCACTCTGTGGAGAGATATGGTGTGAATTATGAACTTCCGTTCAACAACAAAAGTTAAGGTTTGTTGTTCGTTGTTGCTCCATTATTTCTGATGTCTTCCCAATGTCTTGACGCTGAGTGATTACAGTTGTTATGTAGTCGGCTTAAGCGTTAACTGTGGTCCAGAAGTTTGGTAGCTGATTGAACTGATCATTGGTTCCAGGGCTATTGTAAATAATCTCAATGATAACGGGCATCCTTGTTAGGCTGAACACTGAATTGAGAATTATCTCCTGAAGCGACCGTTTATCCGCATTTTTCAGACCATAGTATTACGGTCTGGTGGTAGTAGATCTCTTGTGTTCTGTGGGAATTCATTATTTTCCAACTCAATATTCAGATACTGGCTACTGACTTTTTCAAAAGTATTTTCTAGGTCGATGTTCAGTTTGGTACATCCATGAGAGGAAGTTCGCGTCTGACAGAAAGGAAAGTCCATGTACCATCTTCCTATTGAAAACACTAGACGTTTCGTCGGGACAGATGACTCAAAGAATCTTAGCCTTGCTGCCATTATGTGTGCCGTTGTTTTTGACTCTGCTGATAACAAAGTTACTGGCCTGTAATCAATTATTCCCCTTGGTATCGAAATTTTATAATAATATTCGATGTTTTTTCTTTCTAGTTTCTATGATCCTATTTGCGACGTTTCTGAACAGTTTACGAATTACAGGTTTCACCAGTTTATACTATCAACAATGCTACTTAAGAACCGCTTACGATGAAATTATGTTGGATAATATTCGCGTAACTCTGAGTTTTCTCACTGAACTTGGAGCAGGTTACAGTTTAACTTCCAATACCACTTTCCTATCATATTGGGGCGGGGTGAACCTCTAATTTTAAAGGTAACTGCGTGGTGGTCTGAGAAGCTGACGGGGATTTCTTCGTAGTCCTGTACATACACTCCTGGAAATGGAAAAAAGAACACATTGACACCGGTGTGTCAGACCCACCATACTTGCTCCAGACACTGCGAGAGGGCTGTACAAGCAATGATCACACGCACGGCACAGCGGACACACCAGGAACCGCGGTGTTGGCCGTCGAATGGCGCTAGCTGCGCAGCATTTGTGCACCGCCGCCGTCAGTGTCAGCCAGTTTGCCGTGGCATACGGAGCTCCATCGCAGTCTTTAACACTGGTGGCATGCCGCGACAGCGTGGACGTGAACCGTATGTGCAGTTGACGGACTTTGAGCGAGGGCGTATAGTGGGCATGCGGGAGGCCGGGTGGACGTACCGCCGAATTGCTCAACACGTGGGGCGTGAGGTCTCCACAGTACATCGATGTTGTCGCCAGTGGTCGGCGGAAGGTGCACGTGCCCGTCGACCTGGGACCGGACCGCAGCGACGCACGGATGCACGCCAAGACCGTAGGATCCTACGCAGTGCCGTAGGGGACCGCACCCCCACTTCCCAGCAAATTAGGGACACTGTTGCTCCTGGGGTATCGGCGAGGACCATTCGCAACCGTCTCCATGAAGCTGGGCTACGGTCCCGCACACCGTTAGGCCGTCTTCCGCTCACGCCCCAACATCGTGCAGCCCGCCTCCAATGGTGTCGCGACAGGCGTGACTGGAGGGACGAATGGAGACGTGTCGTCTTCAGCGATGAGAGTCGCTTCTGCCTTGGTGCCAATGATGGTCGTATGCGTGTTTGGCGCCGTGCAGGTGAGCGCCACAATCAGGACTGCATACGACCGAGGCACACAGGGCCAACACCCGGCATCATGGTGTGGGGAGCGATCTCCTACACTGGCCGTACACCACTGGTGATCGTCGAGGGGACACTGAATAGTGCACGGTACATCCAAACCGTCATCGAACCCATCGTTCTACCATTCCTAGACCGGCAAGGGAACTTGCTGTTCCAACAGGACAATGCACGTCCGCATGTATCCTGTGCCACCCAACGTGCTCTAGAAGGTGTAAGTCAACTACCCTGGCCAGCAAGATCTCCGGATCTGTCCCCCATTGAGCATGTTTGGGACTGGATGAAGCGTCGTCTCACGCGGTCTGCACGTCCAGCACGAACGCTGGTCCAACTGAGGCGCCAGGTGGAAATGGCATGGCAAGCCGTTCCACAGGACTACATCCAGCATCTCTACGATCGTCTCCATGGGAGAATAGCAGCCTGCATTGCTGCGAAAGGTGGATATACACTGTACTAGTGCCGACATTGTGCATGCTCTGTTGCCTGTGTCTATGTGCCTGTGGTTCTGTCAGTGTGATCATGTGATGTATCTGACCCCAGGAATGTGTCAATAAAGTTTCCCCTTCCTGGGACAATGAATTCACGGTGTTCTTATTTCAATTTCCAGGAGTGTATCTTCCTCTCGTGGTACAAAATCTGTCCAGTCGCGACAGCACGTGTAGTGAGATCGTGTGATTGCTAGACTACCTATGAAGTTTCAGTCCTCCAGTTCTGTTGCGTAAGAGGCCATAATGAGAGGTCGAACCTATTACGTCTGTTGATCTTACAGTGAAAAACCTCCCCTCAATTATTATGTCAAACTTGGTACACCTCAGAAAGTACGGGATAGTTCTACTAAAACTTTTGTCGGCTTGTTACGTTATTTGTTCATGGTGGGGCATAAATGTTTCAAACAGTTATGTCGTTTAGTATGGCTTTCATAACGTGTTCATCCCGTTTCTTTTCTATGCGCCATTACAATCCCTTTCTGGTAAATATGCATCAATCCCTATCGCCATAGCCGTCATTGTTTTACACATTGCATTGTTGTAGCTGGTTTATCTCTTAGCAAGTGACTTAATAAAGGAGAGCAATGTAGACATCTGTGATTTTTATAAATTTCCCCAAAATTGTATCTTCTTATCTTGCTATTCCGCAGATATTTAGCGTTAGTAAAGCTAGAACTTTCCTGTTGTTCATTGTAAGCTATTTCTCACGTTTACTCCCCTTATTATTCCACTATTTGTCATATCCGGATGAATTTCCAGTAGATTCACTTTTCGTTTTTCCCTTCTTGTCGTCTTTGTTTTCCCTTTCCGTTTCTTTCTTATTTATTTTTTGTACGTGCTTCATTCAGATATGGTTTGATTGCCACTTTTGGTGCCCTCGCAACATCTTGAAGTTTTATAGCCCTCTGGTTGCAGGAACGTTCTCCACTGCCTTTACTGTGTGCTTCAGTGATCTCATACTGATTAATTTATCTGATAATTAATTTCGCGTCATGCTATTGCCATAAACCAGTCATGCACATGATGCACCAGATTTTTCATAGAAATGCTTTCGAAATAAGCTGTTCCAGAAGTAGGGCTGGTATTGGAACACGATAAAATAAGTCCTTCTAAAATACACAGAAGAAGTTGCTATAAATAAATGTTGTCTGACAATGTTGCAAACAATAGCATCACAGACCTTAAACAAAACAACACTACTTTAATAGAGATAGTGTTGCTCTCAAGCAGATGATAATAGGTGTAGGATAAAATAATAAAAAGTATATTTCACCTCATCTGTGTAAAACTCTGTAAGTATGGCCTTTATTTCCTTGCCCGAAATAAATGCCAAACTATCGATTTTTAATTTGTCCAATTGGCATACCCTCATTGTGAATTTTAGGTTGTCCCCTGAGTAGACGGCCCCTAGGATAATTATTATACACTGTCTAGCATTCTTACCAGAGAAAATGATATTGCAATTTTTAGTCCTTTTGATGAATGTTAAATTTATTAGCCTGGCCTTGTTTCATTTTCGTGATTTAATTTTTCTTAAATAACTCACAGATTTTCGTATCACGCTCATCCTCATCAGAAAATTAAAAACGTTCACATTCCGTATCATTCAGTATTTCCAATCTTTATACATGTGACCAACTAGAGCAAGTATGAACATCATAAACAACAATTTTTACTAAATATAAGAAATTACACAAGGACAAAATATAAGAGCTGGTATAAATATTAGAACTTATCATAAAATTTCTTTAGACATAAAGAAGAAATAAATTAGCAACCACATTGGGTTGCTATACAGATCTGTCTAGCATGAACAGTGGCGCATACATTAGTAAACCATTTGTAATGCGAGTCTCTTAACCAAAAGAAACGGACTTCTCGAAAGACAGTACATTACCAGAATGACGTGGAATCCAAATTGTTGTTACCATCACGTGTGCCAAGCTGATTATCTTACAAGAAGGAATTAAATTTACAGTGGAGAAAGAAACCCAGAAACTTATAAGCTTCTTAGGCGTTGAAATTATGAATGTTATGCGAGATTCGGGATTTAACCTAAAAGTACCACAACGAATTTCATAATGTGTAACACGTCGTGTCATCCAAACACACATCTGTATAAAAAGGGGTATTTTCGTTGAAACCTGTTTTGGATGACTAGGATTCCATTACAAACCATGAGGTAGCCAAAGGATTCTCAGTTGTGCGACAGGTACCTCAAAACAACTGTTTGAATCCACACCAATGGTCGCAGACAGAATAAAAAAAGTAAAGTGGCAACCAATGCAGAGAATCTGAGGTAATGAGCAAACTTACGAGGGCTATTCCGAAAGTAAGGTCCGATCGGTCACGAAATGGAAACGACTATGAAAATCCGATAAAGCTTTGCACAGATGTGTTGGGTAGTGTCTCTAGTATAACCCCAGTTAGCATCACGTCGCTCTTCTCATTTCTGAGCTCGCAGTGAGTGCGTAAAGATGGCTAGAAAATAGTGTCTGCCGCCAAGTACGGGGGCCTGGTGAGAAATTTTCCCTGAAGCTATGCAGCTAACATTACATAACTGTCGTGCTGTTTCGTCTTCAAGACAATTCTCAGCCGCATTCTGCAGGGGCAATGAAGATGCTCCTGCATCGTTTTCAAATGGAAATGTGAGAGTACCCACAATACAGCCCGTAATTGTCTCCCTCTGAGTTTCAGCTCTGGTCACATGAACCGCTGGTTATGAAGACAACATTTCGGCACAAGACAACGAGCCGTAGGCCAGCGTAGAGAATTGGCGGAGAGCACTGGCGGCTGCCTTCTATAGCGAGGGTATGGGAAAGTTGGTACAACGCTACGATACACGTCTAAGTCGGGTCGGCGACTATGGAGATAAGTAGCTGCAAGGTGTATCTAACTGTTGCAAATAAAACATTTTTGATTTTTACCGTGGTTTCCATTTCGCGACCTATCGGACCTTACTTTCGGAATAGCCCTCGTATGTATGTCTCGGTAAGCTTTATCGAAAAAATCTAGGGCAGAATCGAACGGGGTTTAAAAAACACAAAATAAATTTTAGTCTCCGTTCTGAGCATACACGGTATAAGTCAATGCACCACACGAACAACAAAGAGGACTCCCTGTCAAGCTTTGTGAAGTGCAAAATTAACTGCCGCCCGGGATTAGCCGAGCGGTCTCAGACGCTGCAGTCATGGACTGTGCGGCTGGTACCGGTGGAGGTTCGAGTCCTCCCTCGGGCATGGGTGTGTGTGTATGTCCTTAGGATAATTTAGGTTAAGTAGTGTGTAAGATTAGGGACTGATGACGTTAGCAGTTACGTCCCATAAGATTTCACACACAATTGAACATTTTTTTTTTGCAAAATTAAATGTGACGAATAACAGAAAATTTGTATAGGACAACTGGGGTGTAATTTCAACACCAAATTTAAAGAGTACACTGGGTTGACGAAGAGTAGTGATTCCACCGTGGCACCAATTTGGGAAGAGACTGCCAAAACTATTGTATTTCAGCGGTCGGAAAAATAGTACCCGTACTATATACAAGCAAGAAAGAAAGAGTCATGTTCTCTAGGAAGTGTAAATATATACGCTTGGTAAAGGAAAGTGGGACAATAAATTGAACAAACAAACAGCAATACGTAACAGAAGATGTTTACAGAATTTCAAACGAATACCTGATGAAAAGTAATGGAATAAGTGTAATGGAATAATGTTCAAGTTTGTTTCATTAAATGACACCCTAAACAAAATGACCTAAGCCTGAACGCATTTGTGTAAGCCAGGTAAAAGGCATGTATGATAACAACGTCGACGGATCGTGTGAAATAAATGACTATCACAAGAAAGCCAACCGGAAAAATGGAATTGTCTTTTAACAAATTTGTGGCTGTGGCACCCGATATGAAAAAAACTTATGCTATTGAGTTCACCGCAGCTGTGACACCGTTCCGCAGGTCGGCCAGAGTTGTTAGTAGAGTTGGAACGCAAACTACCTTTTTCGCTAAACCGTGCAGAGAAAAGGCGTATGACTTGAGATCAGGAGAACTAGGTGGCCAGAATGTAAGAGCCAGGTCTTCTTTCCCCATAGCACCTGTTCAATGTCGAAGAAGGTACTGAGCGTCCACTTACGTAAGTATCGGTATTCTGGCGGTCGTAGTCGAAACTTTTGACCGTCTCCTTCCTAAAGGTGTGCAGATTATACACATTCAGTTTACATTTCACGAAATAAATATTAATTAAATTGGGTCAACATTTTCTAATACCCCAGATGTCCCTCCTAAGATTCGTCAGCGCATTTTCTCTGACATTTCGGAAGATATGTGCAATTTAGTATTTGAAATGTGTAGCTTGAGCCTGCTTAAACAAACACTGCTCGTCACGTCTTTCATGTGACGCGCCGTGTCGACGGATACCGTCGGTTTGTTTCCCGTTAGAAACAAACTGATTTTTAAAGTGCTATTTTGCATTCCCATCGGAAAAGCAGTTCCACATTAGTCAAGCGCGATATTTATTTCAATAATATGTATTAACATAGGCAGTACAACACGAAGAATAACCAGCACTCCAGCAGCGTGTGAACAGCGCTGCTGCATGGTGATAGCACTCAGCACCATCCAGGGCGGTGCTGCTCCTGCTGGAATACTGACTATTGTTCGTGCCTTGCCGTTCCTGTTAACACTTACACAGGCGAACATCGCATTAGACTACTTTGAGGCTGCTCTGTCAAAAACACCGCTTTAAAAATATTTTGTTTGTAACGGGAAACAACCCAAAGCTTTCCGCTGCAACTGGGTGTCACATGAAAGACATGATGAGCAGTATTTGTTTGGCATGATTAGAGTACACTTTGCAAAAATTAAATTATAAACAACTGCCGAAACACCAGACAAAATTAATCTCAAGTCTCTTAAGAGGGACACCACGTATATACAGGATGTTACGGGCACAAGTGCAGATATTTTTATTGGTGACAGTGGACACTGTACTGGAGAACGTTACATCAGTATTAACTTCCTTTGCACAACAAATAATTACAGTTGTTAGCAGTAAAATGTTTTTAGGTTGGTTGGTACCTCGAAGTACATGTAGCAACAACAATAAGCCATTAACAAACTATCTATTTGCTTCTGTCTCTGGTTGTTCGGCTGACGTTCGTCTGAAGCTTTTACTGACGTTTCGCCAGCACGAGTGGCTGGCATTGTCAGAGCTTCACCCTCCACTGCCGGTGGTGAACTGGAGCCGAGCTCGAGGCCGCAGACTATATGAACCTGGCGCGACAACGTCCGCGGACTTCTCCGCGGTCATTTGCGGTGTCGTTCTGCTCTTGCTACCTGCGACGGTCGCTCGCTGCAGTACGGGAAGCCAGGATCCGTTTACCTTAAGGCTTTCTTCTTTCTTGCTGAAGCAATTCGCGTGTTTGTATATTTCTACAGCTTGTCAGAACGAGCGGGTGTGATAGTGCTTCTCTACAGCCAGAACTTCCGTGTCGGTGAATTTTGTTACACGGTCGCTCTCACTCAGATGTGCTCTGCCACGGCCGATTTCTCTACCTGTCCCAACCAACAATGTCACTTATATACTTTTATCCTGGTGGCGACATTGTAGGTTGGGGCAGGTGGAGAAATCTCCTGCCTTAGCCTGGAAACGAACCCGGGCTCATTGGCGTGGCATTCCGCCGCGCTGACCACTCAGCTAACGTGTGCGTACGAAACGTTCAGACGCATATATTGTCCTGAAAATGACGTCCCTCCATTCCCCAAACGTCTGAGTCCGTCGTCCATAGCCAAAGACACGTTTTCTAACAAAAATATTTCGTGGCACATTTTTTCGTACAGTATATCTAACTAGTCTTGTACCGCACCGTCCAGTCGGATCTTCTCCTTAGTTGTACTGGATTACGAGTTTCTTGCATCTGCTTCGCATATGATTGTTGTTTCGTAAATAATGAACAGTCTGGTAACAGTGTGTAGTGCGATGCGTCGATATTGTGTGTTGTGACAGCCTAAGGAAGAATAAGTCCATGTGATGTTTGATTTTGTTATTACGGAATTTAAAAATGCCCTCTCTGATCTCGAGTACTGTTGCTCTTAAGAATCAAACTTCCGATAGTGAAATCACAACTTTACAAGCCAACATTCATACCTAAGTCAATAGCGTCTTAAATTAAATTCGTAATGTGTTAAGAGTGTACTGTAGTGCAGTATCTAGTTGGAACAATTGTTTTCGCGAAGACAGCTTGAGCGTAACAAACGCTGCCGAGTCCAGGAAGTCCAGTAACATCAACAAATGAATTCAACGTGAAACTTGGGGTTGATGTTCTTGAAGCAGGCGCAACATGCGAGCAAATTTCTCAAGGTACAGCTATGCCGTCAACATCAGCATGCCGATTTCTGACGGATCAGTTGGAGAAGAGAAAATTATTATGTGATGGAACCTCACATCTCTGGTTCAGCCATCTTCCCGTTTCTAATGACCTCGATGTCTACGGCACGTTAAACATTAATCTTCCTTCCTTCAACCGCCTTCATATTGCAGTCTTGGTGAAACGAAGTTTTTGTGTTCAGTGTCAAGTTTTCATGTGTGGAGACGGCGTTATTGATGAAAAGTGGGTTACCGTCTTTCAGCCGAAGATGAAATCACATTCGGACGACTGATGAAGTCAGTCTTCCCCAGCGCTAAAAGAAAGCGTCGAGATCAATCAAAGGTGAAGAAAATTATATTTACTTACGATTACCTTGGAATCATTATAACAGGTACAATTCACAAAATTAGAAGCAAAAATCGCTTGATGTGAAATAGCTTATTTCATGACAAGCGTCGACGGTAGCTAGTTACTATTCTCAGACTCTTAGAGCTCCTAGAAATATAGATACACATCAGTCTCGTCGACATACTGAGAACTTGCTCCAGTTATAATGTATGTTCTCAGTATGTTGAAAAGACTGATGTATAGTTATATTTCTAGGTGGTTTGATAATCTGAGGATGACTGGTAGTTACTGTCGAAACTGGTAATGAAATAAACTATTTTCACATCGAGCGAGCTTGGCCTCTAATATTATAAATTACAACGTCAGAACACGCTAACATGTGTAAATAACAGTTACACATGGCCAAATGTGGCAGAAGAAACCATATACTAGATTGTACTTTCAAAGCCAGCCAGTGACACAGCAGAATGTATCCTAATTTCCGTATCACTATTAAAGCACGCCTCCACTTATTTGCAAGTACAATATACTAGATTGCGAATGCAGATAGATGACTGCGTAGCACGTCCATTCAGCCATGTACGTTAAATTATACCAGACAGCGTCCTAAACATATGCAATTTGGTTATCTACATATTTCCAACATATCGAACATAGTGCAGAATTTAAGATTACGACTGACCATCTTTACCTCTGTGGATGGGTGTCACAGAGTATTCTCGCATTCATAGGATAAAGTTGGAGACTGACAGATGCCCCCTACATTATCATTGACCAATCCTCACTGCAACACAGTCGCCAATTTAACCAGTAACTGACCAGAAGTTTGAGGGTCCTACAGCCACTACATTCCACGTCTCATGAGGGAAGAGGGCGAGCTATGTCCATGACTGCTGGTCAGTGAAGACTATCCCGCATTAGGCTTATCCATGGCATCCATCCAAATGCACAAGATCTCTACAGATGCATGCATGTCAAGAGGGTACCATCTCGTGTTGGTGTATAGCATACATGAGAGTGCTTTAGAAATATAACAGATGGTTAAAAAGAAATCTGTGGTTTATACATGATAGAGATCAAGACAGTTGGAGCTTGAAACATTTCACCTAAATCAACTGTGCTGCTACTTATGAAGCATTATTCCACTGCCTGGAGACAGTACCAGGAAGGTACCAGCATGAGAGAAATGATCATAGAGCATAGACAAACACTCCAGTGACTATAATGTTCTGCATCTAAAAATGCTATATTGTTAAAGCCATATGGTTTCTGAAGTATTAGTCATGCAGAACAGAATGTGGAAATGGAAATGAAGTCCCATGCTTCTTTACAGAGCGTAGGGGAACGATGCGGGAGACCCGCACCGCCTTACTAGGCAAGGTCCTAATGGAGGTGGTTTGCCGTTGCCTTCCTCCGACCGTAATGGGGATGAATGATGATGATGAAGACGACACAACAACACCCAGTCATCTCGAGGCAGGAAAAATCCGTGACCCCGCCGGGACTCGAACCCGGGACCCCATGCTCGGGAAGCGAGAACGCTACCGCGAGACCAAGAGGGGCGGACGCAGAATAGAATACAATACTCCTAATACTGTAATGCAGGGTACATTTGTCCAAATCAAATGTACATCCACCCTGCAAGTTTCCCACCCCAATCACTACGGTCATACACTTTAAAATGATAAAACCACTTCTACCTACACTGTTCTGGTCTCCTAGGAAGGCATCGTCGGTTGAGCTGCTCATAAACCAACTAGAACGAATTCTGTCTCTTAGGAAATTAATGCATTTAATATGTCTGTTTAAATCAGAAACGTATGTACCATCAAACACATTTTCTGCATCATTCGTACCTATTATTGGTAGTAGTAGCGGTTTTGACAGATGTGGCTATGTCTCACAGGGAAATAGAGTGATGAAAAATAGGCAAGAATATTTTCGATAGTTGATACATCGAGTTACCACCCACGCCCTTTTGCATGAAAATGCACACAAAGAATCAACAACTTATTACTAGGGAGTGAGCACCATGATCAGTAGCCAAAGGAGGTCTAACAGTCACAAGCGTCACCACGGCTGTGGTAGCATTCCTGCTGCACAAGGAAGTGCAGGTCTGATGTTAGGTACTCTTTCTCTTGGGGAGGATAATACAGCAATTTCGTCCTAACACCACATCCCTCGAGTACATCCTCCTCACAGTATTAAAACTGATATACGTGGCTTCGGTAAGCTCTCCTACAGAACACTCTAGGGAATGGCTTAAGACTGATGAACGAATTGATTCTTCTCCTTAAAACTTAAGGAATAACTTTGCTTCTGAGAACCAACCGTAATACGGTAATACCCATATTCGACTGCATGTGTGAGAACGCATTTATGGACTGATGTACATACGTTTCACCTGCTTTAATATAGCGCTTCTGTGTAATACTTACAGCGCCTCTGTGTAATACTTATTTCGTCTCTGTTGAAGTATGTGTTACGAAAATCTACACGTAGTTTACAGGGTAGGGAAACTGTTAAAACTGAATGCAGACAGAGCATAATTTTTAAGCTTTTCTCGGTATTGAGTGTCTGGGTACCGCCAAGCCACCTCAGTTCGCCGCACTGCATGGTATTTTTTCTCTAATTTTATGTTTTCTCAGTCAATTTACGTAATTTTGCAAGTTTTTTCGCAATTTTACGTAATTCCTCGTATTTCCCTCAATTTTACATATTTCCCATCAATTTGTTGTAATTATACCAGAGTTTCCTCAATTTTTACCGATTGTATATCATTTTTTCAAATTTTTTAAACAGTTTTCCGTATGTATTTGGTCATATTTGTGGCAAACTCATGCGTTGTTTTATTTTATACGAGGATATGTGTTTGTCCTATTCACCAGCCTACTAAAAAATTCTAAGAATTGCCCTCCTACCGATGATCTACATACAAGTATTTACGATCGGAAGACCATGAAAAGTATAGTAACACTCACCTCACACCAAGATAAGGCTGAACAAGTGGTGCAGATTGGGAACTTGTAGTCTGGAAATAAATCCGTATACTGCTACGACACATCATAGCGCTTGTCTGTCAAACTCATTTAGCGATGCACTTGATGGAAACTCGGACTCTGGCACAGTTCCACAGTTTCACATTATTTTCGACAGTGCTACAGCCCCACAAACAGCGAAGAACTCTCCTCAAAACGATTCTTTAGGGGATGTAGGCACATTTAGATTCATCCTGCTGAAGAGCATAACTTCTTCGTTGCAAGTTATATTGCTGCTATTTGATAACAGCAGTGTCTAGATTCTCCAGTAATAACAACAAACCAAGGCATCCTGCTGCACTTATTACACCTCCTTTTATACTCTCAAAGAGCCAAAATGATGGCACACGATCATCCCATTTCCGCTGTTTTGTGTGCTAGATGTCTGTTGAAAGGATGGAGACAGTCCTTCGTGAGTATTATTCTGACGTACAAGATAGAACAGCGCATTAGTCGGATGCTATGTTTATAGTACTGTACTCGAATGGACCCAGTCACTCACAATCAAACATTATGCAGATGCAACGCATTTGCTCTTTTTTCTGTATGTCTATGTCCATACATGTGTTTCGGATGGAAGACTGTATTCTGCAATGTTATTTAACGTGTGTTATATGTTTGTAATACACATATGCATGACAGTTTATTTACAGACACTGGTTTGAACGAGGAGGGCACTCTCAAGTCGTGTAATTTCTCCATCAAACCAGAAGTAAAATTGCTTAACTCAGATGCTTATTCTTTGGAGTTTAAACTCTCGCTTTTTCTTTCCTCTGATGACGGTTTTGAAACAATAAGGACATTCGACAATAATTGGCAGTTTTCCCAGCAAAATAGTGGAATATTTTTTTTTTTATTTTACGCGGGGTGGGCATGTGTACGAGTGTGTGATCCTACCTCTGTAATTTAGCCATTTGTTACCGGCGACGATGATGTAGTTCCCTTTTTTTGCACTTCATTGCATGTCACAAAGTAATGAGATGGGAATTGAATGCTGCAGTCGAATGTAAAAACTATACCGATTTAGCTCATAAAATGAAAAGATTGTGATTGTGTTTTTCTTTTTAATAGACGCTTCTTATAAGAGATATTTGTGTTAAATAAGAGTGTTCCCCATCGCAGAAGGGCTGGCTGCTGGAGGCGTTGGGGGCGTGCCTAGTGCACGTGGCCGCCCCACATAGCTGCACTCTGACTAGGGCGCAGAGTGGTGGCGCTGTGTCTGGCGGGGTGCGGCGCTGCTTCATTTCAGACGAACAACCAAGTTGCACTTGGAGCGGCATTCATTTATCTCAAATTTTTTAGTTGGCGGTACCGCATTTATTGTTGGCGACGTGTTAATGCCTGGACTGTCACCCCAAAGCAGGCCGGATGTCACACATCCCACGCCCACTCGGCCTCTGGTCGGAGGGCAGTATGCTGCAGTTGACCAAAGATTCTGTTTCCTGTTTTTTTTTCTGGGGGGGGGGGGGGGGAGGCGTCTGCGGTTGGCAGAGGCGGTGGCAGCCGCCTGTTCTCCGAGCAGCGGACGTTTGAGAAAGTAGTTTCGAGAGTTCTCTGTAATTTCGTTTGTGGTCCAGGAGGGTCCAGTCTTTCTTAGAAATACGTTTAACAGATTGCATGAAGCGACCTGTCCTTGTCTTTTGTCTATTTGTGACTGATTTTTGCAGACTGGAGACAGTATATCAATGCCGCCGGGAGGATCTCTTTGTGGACCATCAGCAATGAGATATAACATTCTTCTACCGCTACCTACAGTGAGGAGGGGGAGGGATGAGGGATGATAGAGGAGGGTAAGACTACCTCTAAGATGGTCAGTTCGTGACCGTCCATCGATGACACAGCTTCAGCTGCTGCCCCTTTCTCCTGATGCAATCTTCTGGGGTCAGTTTTTGCGGTAGCTGTGTTATTATGATGATTCCTCCCAATCCCCACTACATATGCCGCATTATGACCCATTGCTTGCGAGTATTGCTTTGTTTGACGACAATGTCGATATGTTATTAGAACATTGAAGGATTTTCCATCAATTATGGTAGAGCGTATTGGCCTTCCTGAATATCGGGAACTGGGTTGCATGGTGATTGTCGAGCAGTGCAACATGATTCGTCTGTAGCAAACTCTGGCGTCAAACAGTGATTGATATAATCGTCAGCTGCATGCTTACAGGTAATACACTCATTAAACTCCTCTCTGACCAGCACCAGCATCTCATCAGTTGAACATGTAGTGACTTGGCAAGACAGCCAAGCCACTCGGAGGTAGCCGAAAGGCACGCGCTTAGCTCACGCAGCCTGGTGTGAGGTCTGGAACAGTTAAGGGAATTAATAGTAGCAAATAAAGTACGTAGTTGATGTAATACTTAACTTTAATCCATAATTGGAGAACATAGCTCTTGTTGATACATCAATAATAATCTCAATATAAACTGGTAATGGCGCCTTGCTAGGTCGTAGCAAATGACGTAGCTGAAGGCTATGCTAACTATCGTCTCGGCAAATGAGAGCGTATTTGTCAGTGTAGCATCGCTAGCAAAGTCGGCTGTACAACTGGGGCGAGTGCTAGGACGTCTCTCTAGACCTGCCGTGTGGCGGCGCTCGGTCTCCAATCACTGACAGTGGCGACACGCGGGTCCGACGTATACTACCGGACCGCGGCCGATTTAAAAGCTACCACCTAGCAAGTGTGGTGTCTGGCGGTGACACCACAGAACATACTTCTCACAATAAAACAAAGGATTGTACATTCCACTCCATCCTTTTACCCATTAGCTTTTAGTTGAAGGGTAGAGTTTCGAATGGTATTGTGAAACTTTTTCCCAGCAAGATAAGACCAGTCTATTTTTGAGCTGTATTACGATTTTAGGCACTCCTTGTGTAACGCTGTGCATATAGTTGTGTAATTAGGACCGATCTTTTCTTCAGTTTCCCAACAGATGGCTCTGAGCACTATGGGACTTAACATCTATGGTCATCAGTCCCCTAGAACTTAGAACTACTTAAACCTAACTAACCTAAGGACATCACACAACACCCAGCCATCACGAGGCAGAGAAAATCCCTGACCCCGCCGGGAATCGAACCCGGGAACCCGGGCGTGGGAAGCGAGGACGCTACCGCACGACCACGAGATGCGGGCGTTTCCCAACAATAATAAATAAAGTACACTAATCTAACCTTCCTCTTTTGCATTTCCATGTGTGTGTGTGTGTGTGTGTGTGTGTGTGTGTGTGTCTGTGGGTGGGTGGGGCGGGAGGGGGGTGCATTTAATTTTTCTGTCCGGGAGGACTAATCCTTAAAGGGCACTGCCATTTCTAATTTCCCGTCAATTCCCGGGTGGGGAGTGGGGTGAGACGTCAGTACATCCCTGGGACAACGAAATCCCATCAAAATTCGAAATTACTGCCAAAATTCAAAATTCCCGCAGCAATTCGAAATTCCCGAAAATAGACTATGTGGGAGAGGGGGAGGGGGATATGTGGAGTGGAGAGGTGGCAGTGCCCCATGTGCCTAATGAAAACACTTGACGCCGGCAGGGGCTGCTGGTGAGGTTGGGGAGAGGTAATTAATTGATTAATTTAATTAATTTGCCTATAAATTTGATGTCAAAATTGCACTAGTGCCGTTGTCTCCCTTCTACTGACATCTCCAGAGTCATCCACAAACAGCATTAACCGTCCCTGTACTATCCCACCAAGTGCAACAGGAATGATACTCCATCCCACAAACTGGCATCCAGCACCCATACAACACAAGCATGCAATTTTGCGATGTTGCTATGTTTATCACTGAAATATGTTCCCTGGAGAAATGTACGCCGGAAATTTCAATATTCTACATTAATTATTTTTTGGCCTTCCGATTTTTTTCTGTTAGCGTATATGCGTAGTTCAGGTTAATCAGAAATTACACAATATCACTATGAGAATTTTTTAAAAAAAACACTATTACACAAATACTGCAGATAACCCTTCATTTAACTCCATTTTTTAACCCATGTCCTTTAAGACTCCTTCAATACGCACTCTCTATGGACCGTATCTCGACTTTAGGAAAGTTTTAAAATTCCATCTAATACGCTACGTTTGTTCAGCTAACATATGAAGCTGTTAACGGCAGAAGGTAGCTCTTCCAGAGATGAATGAAGTTGCTCTCGAATAGATCAGTTTAGCTTCAGGCACAAACGAAAGTTTGTCGGACTCCTTTGAAGACTACAAGGTGCGTGAGGTAACGATTCCCAAACACAACTTCTCAGTTACGACATAGGCGTTTTGTGTGTGAGAGTTGTCGTGGAGAATGGCCAGACGTGCTGCACAGTCATCCATCTGCATTCGCAATCTAGTATATTGTACTTGCAAATAAGTGGAGGCGTGATTTAATGGTGATACAGAAATTAGGATACATTCTGCTGTGTCACTAGCTGGCTTTGAAATTGCAATCTAGTATATGGTGTATATGACCGAGTGCACGCACTGCACTGTCATCTATCTGCATTCGCAATCTAAAATATGGTACTTGCAAAAGATGGCTGATTTAGCGACAATAGAGACATTGGGAAGAATTCTGGTGTGTCACTGAATGGCACAGAACATCTGATGAAACTGCTAAGAGTGACTGCGGTATGAACTGTGTTTTATTTCTATCATCTTGTGTGTTGCAGGAGCTGCAAAGTTTACACCATGCGATGTTCAGATTTCTGTGAGGGCCAATGGATGGAAATGTGTTAATGTTGATTTAGCAACTATTACAAACCTCAAAGTCATGGTAAAGAACAAAGTGTATGACACTGTACAAGGCTGTATTCATACACTGCTTGGATGTGTTACAGCTGAAAAAATAAAAAAAAACAATGTGTTCAACTGCTTACGAAAGATTCCTCTCATATGATTGATGGTCTTCCTCCAGTACAGTTGACAAACCTTTACACAGGTATGTGCAAGCTACCATGGGCTACCTGCTCCAGTGGATCATATATGTACACATAATATACTTGATGTCAACTCGCAGATGGTATTTGTTTTTCAATGTATTGGAAGAGAGAGATGCGATACAGACTTATAGGAGATTCGGGTACAAGGATTGGTATGACTAGTTAAAGTTTGGATGCAGATAATTCTCTCAAAACTACACTGATTTTGTTCATAAAACCAATAAAAATCGACCGTATCTAATCTTGTGGAGTCATGACCGTTTTTATTATTATCTTAATGACTGCATGTTTAAAAATAGGTGTTACTGCAAGTCCTGCATCACTTCATACTTCATAACCTCTAATATAAAAAAAGATAACACTTGAATTGAAGCTTTTTGTGGAATCTAGGAATGATAGTGTTTTTCACGACATATGAGTAGATTGTGTGAAACATAATGTGGTGATCAAAGTGCTTACATAACTAGAACACAAGAATCTGTTGCTATTGCAAATGATTATCTGTTGTATGATAGAGCCTTTGCAGATAGGATGGTAGGGGGAATTCTCTTTTTTTCTTTTTTTTTCCTACGTGCAATCTATGTCCTCAGTTATCTGCTGTATGTATTCCAATTTCTGTCTTCCTCTACAGTTGTTGCCCTCAGCAGCTCCCTCTGGTACCGTGGAAGTCATTCCCTGATGTCTTAACAGGAGTCCTGTCATACTGTCCATTCTCCTTGTCAGTGTTTTCCACATATTCCTTTCCTCTCCAATTCTCAGCAGAACCTCCTCAATTCTTACTTTATCAGTCAATCTAATTTTCAACATTCGTCTGTAGCACCATATCTCAAACACTTCGATACTATTCTGCTCCAGTTTTCTCACAGTCCATGCTTCTCAGAAATTTCTTCCTCAAATTAAGGCCTATGTTTGATACTTGTAGACTTCTATTCACCAGAAGTGCCCTTTTTGCCAGTGTTAGTCTGTTTTTTATATCCTCCTTGCTCCATCTGTCATTGGTTATTTTGCTGCCTAGGCAGTAGAATTCCTTCACTTCATCTATTTTGTGACCATCTATCCTGATGTTAAGTTTCTCGCTGTTCTCATTTCTGCTCCTTCTCATTACGTCCGTCTTTCTTCAATTTACCCTATATCCATATACTCGTTAGATTGTTCATTCAGTTCAGCAGATCAAGTAATACTTCTTCACTTTCACTCGGGATAGCAATGTCATCAGTGAATTATATCATTGATATCCTTTCATTTTGAATTTTAATTCTACTCCTGAACCTTTCTTGTAAGTCCATCATTGGTTCTTCGATGTACAGATCTAACAGTAATGGCGAAAGACTACATCCCTGTCTTACACACTATTTGATCTGATCACTTCGTTCTTCGTCGTCCTCTTCTATTATTCCGTCTTGGATCGTGTACATATTATATATTACCAGTCTCTCCTGATAGCTTAGCCCTATTTTTCTCAGAATTTCGAACATCTTGCAGCATTTTACATTGTCGAACGCTTTTTCCTGGTCGATAAATCCTATGATTGTATCTTGATTTTTCTTGAGTCTTGCCTCCATTATCAACTGCAACAATAGAATTGCCTCTCTGGTGACGTTACCTTTCCTAAAGCCAAACTGATCATCAACTAATACATCCTCAATTTTCTTTTCCACTCTTCTGCATATTATTCTTGTCAGCAAATTGGATGCATGAGCTGTGGAGCTGATTGTCCGATAATTGTCACACTTATCAGCTCTTGCGGTCTTTGGAAAAATGTGGATGATATTTTCCTGAAAGTCAGGTGGCATGTCGTCAGACTTGTACATTCTACACACCAATGTGAATAGTCGTTCTGTTGCCACTTCCCCAAACGATTTTAGAAATTATGACGGAATTTAATCTAACCCTTCTGCCTTATTTGATCTTAAGTCTTCCAGAGCTCTATTAAATTCTGACTCTAATACTGGTTTACCTACCTCTCCTAAATCGACTTCTGTTTCTTCTTCTATCACATCAGACCAATCTTGCCCCTCATCAAGGCCTTCAACGTCCTCTTTCCACTTATCCGCTCTGTCTTCTGCATTTAACGGTGGAATTCCCACTGCACTATAAATTTTACTACCCTTGCTTTTAATTTCGCCAAAGGTTGTTTTGACTTTCCTATACGCATAGTCAGTCCTTCCGACCATCATATCTTTTTCGATTTCTTCACATTTTTCCTGTAGCCATTTCGTCTTAGCTTCCTTACACTTCCTGTTTTTTTCATTCCTCAGCGACTTGTATTTCTGTATTGCTGAATTTCCCTGACAATTTCTGTACTTCCTTCTTTCATCAATGAACTGAAGCCCTGCTTCTGTTGCCCCCTGGTTTCTTCACAGTTACCTTCTTTGTACCTATGTTTTTCTTCCCAACTTCTGTCATTGCCACTTTTAAAGATGTCCATTCCTCTTCAACTCTACTGCCTGCTGAGGTAGTCCTTATTGACCTATAGCCTTAGAGAACTTCAAGTGTATTTAGTCATTTCTTACCAGTTCTGTGTCCCACTTCTTTGCGTAATGATTATTCTTGAATAATCTCTTAAACTTCAGCCTACTCTTCACCACTAGTACATTGTGATCTGAGTCTATATCTGCCTCGGGGTACGCCTTACAATCCAGTATCTGATTGCAGAATCTCTGACTTATCATGATGTAATCTAACTGAAGTCTTCCCATATCACACAGCCTTTTCCTTGTACTCGTATATCTCCTCCACGTGTGATTCTTGAGCAGAGTATTCGCTATTACTTGCTGAAATTTATTACAGTACTCAATTAGTCTTTCTACTCTCTCACTGTTTGTCCCAAGCTCATATTCTCCTGTAACCGTTTCTTCTACTCATTCCCCTACAACTGCATTCAATTCCCCCATGACTATCAAATTTTCACCTCCCTTTACATACTGTATTACCCTTTCAGTATCGTCATATACGTTTTATATCTCTTCATCTTCAGCTTGCGACGTCGGCATGTATACCTGAACTATCGTTGTCGGTGTTGGTTTGCTGTCGATTCTTATAAGAACCACCCTATCACTGAACAGTTCACAGTAATACACTCTCTGCCCTACCTTCCTATTCATAATGAATCCTACTCCCTTTATTCGACTTTCTAATGCTGTTGATGTTATCCTATACTCATCTGACCAGAAATCCTTGTCTTCTTTCCATTTCACTTCACTTACTCTTACTGTATCTAGACTGAGCCTTTGCATTTCCATTTTCAGATTTTCTAACTTCCCTACCACGTTCAAGCTTCTGAAATTCCACTTCCCAACTCGTAGAACGTTATCCTTTCGCTGGTTGTTCAATCTTTTTTCATGGTCACCCCGCGCTTGGCAGTCCCATCCTGGAGATCCGAATGGGTGACTGTTCCGGAATGGAGAGATGGTCATGACACTTTTTCAATTACAGATCACAAGTCCTGTGGATACACGTTATTTGTCTTTAATGCAGTCCGGAGTTATGGAGCGAAAATGTCAAATACAATCACACAGAACGTATTCGATAGTTCAAATGGCTCTGAGCACTATGGGACTTAATTTCTGAGGTCATCAGTCCCCTAGAACTTAGAACTACTTAAACCTAACTAACTTAAGGACATCACACACATCTATGCCCGAGGCAGGATTCGAACCTGCGACCGTAGCGGTCGCGCGGTTCCAGACTGTAGCGCCTAGAACCGCTCGGCTACACCGGCCGCCGATTGTATTCGTTTTCGATGTATTGGAAGAGAGACACAAGGTAAAATATTACAGGAGGTTGTGTTACGAGACATACTCTCAACATCTGTTTTGTAAATGTCAGTGGGATATAGCATCACATTGGTGAAATGGGGCTTACAATAGTATACAAAACAGCAACGTCCTCTTGAATTTTACCTAGTTGTTTTCGAACATAAAATGATTGTGTTTTTTTTCTGGCACGTGAGCAAATGGTATGAAAAGCAGTATCCTGTAATGTTATTTAACCTGTGTGAAATCTTTGTACTACACACTTGGAGGACAGTTTATTTACAGACATTGATTTGAACGTGATGGACGCTCTATGTTCGTGTAGTTTGTCCATCAAGCTGAAAGAAATTGCTTGACATAGATGTCTTTTCTCGCTTTTTCTTTACTCCGATGACAGTTTTCAAATAACAAGGACATTCAATAGTGATTGGTAATTTTTGAAGCAAGATAGTGCATGTTCTCTTTTCGATTTCACGCAGGGTATATGTGTGTAGCCCAACCACTGCAGTTTGGTCATCTGTAGGCAGCGGCAGTGCTGTAGTCTTTTTTCTTTCTCACTCATTGGATGTCGCTAAATAATGAGATATGAATTGTACCCTGCAGTCGAACGTAAAAACTATACCAACTTACTCCACAAAACTAAAAACAAAACCTAAAAAAAAGGACTAGGGCAATTTTTGTGGGAACAGGGCATTTATTTTTGTTGTGACTGTGTTTTCGTTTTTAATAGATACTTCATTATAAGAGATGCTTTACGGTAAATAAGAGTATTTTCCATCGCAGAAGGTCTGATTGCTGGAAGCGATGGATGCGTGTCTAACGTGTGTTGTACCCCGACACAGCTGAACTCCACCTAAGGAGCAGAGTGGTGTTGGTGGGGGGGGGGGGGGGGCGGGGTTTGGTGATGCTTAGACGACCAACCAAGTTGAACTTGAGGAGGTGTTCATTTATCTCATATTTTTTAGTTGGCAATACAGCATTTCGTGTTGGTGAGCTGTTAATGCGTGGACTGTCATCCCAAAGCAGGCTGTATGCTGCCCGTGGCATGCCCACTCAGCCAGTGGTGGGAGGGCAGTATGCTGCAGTTGACCAAAGACTGTTTCCTGATATATATATATATTGGGGGGGGGGGGAGGGATCTGCAGTTGGCAGAGGTGGTGGCAGCTGCCTGTTTTCCATGTAGCGGGCATTTGAAAAAGCCGTCTGGAGAGTTCTCCGTAATTTCGTTTGTGTTTCAGAAGGGTCCAGTCTTTCCGAGAAATACGTTTAACAGATTGCATGAAGCGTCCTGTCCTTGTCTTTTGTCTATGTTGACTGATTTTTGCAAACTGGAGAGAGTATATCAATGCCACCAGAAGGATGTCATCGTGGACCATCAGCAACGAGATATAAGAGTCTTCTATCGTTACCTACAGTGAGGAGGGGGAGGGATGAGGGACGGTAGAGGAGGGTGAGACTACCTCTGAGATGGTTAGTTCATGGCCATCCATCGAGGAAGACACAGCTTCAACTGCTGCACCTTTCTTCTGATGCAATATTCTGAGGACAGTTTTTGTAGTAACTGTGTTATTACGATGATTTCTCCGAATCCCCAGTACATATGCCGCTTTATGGTTCAAATGGCTCTGAGCACTATGGGACTTAACTTCTGAGGTTATCAGTCCCCTAGAACTTAGAACTACTTAAACCTAACTAACCTAAGGACATCACACACATCCATGCCTGAGGCAGGATTCGAACCTGCGACCGTAGCGGTCGCGCGGTTCCAGACTGTATCGCCTAGAACCGCTCGGCCATCCCGGCCGCCGCCGCTTTATGACCCATTGTTTGCGAGTGCTGCTTTTTTAACGACAATTTCGATATGTAATTAGACCAGTGAATCATTTTCCATCAGAAGCGTGTATTCCATCAGCAGCGTATGTTGGCCTTCCTGAAATTGAGTACCTGGGTTGTGCAACAGGTGTTGTCTGTAGCAAACTTTGGCATCAAATGGGCGATTGATATAGTCCTCAGTTACATGCTTACAGGTAATACACTCATTAAACTGCTCTCTGCCCAACACCAGCATGTTATCAGTTGAATATGTTTGAAGGGATTGTACGCTCCACTCCATCCTTTTTTCCGTTACCTTTTAGCTGAAGAGTAGAATTTCAGTACGTCTTCCACTAGTGTCGAGTGCTATTGTGAAAATTTTCCCCAGCAGTATAACACAAGTTGTATGGCATCGTCAATTTTTGAGCTGTATTGCGATTTTAGGCACTTCTTGTGTAGAGCTGTGCGTATAGTTAAGTAATTAGGACCGACTTTTATGGTTAATTACATAATTAGGACCGATTATTAATTCAGTTTTCCAATCAAAATGAATAAAGTACAGTAACCTAACCTTCCTCTTTTGCATTTGGACAGTTTCCATGTGTTGGTGGGTACACTTGGCTTCTCTTCCTGAAGACCCAAGTTTCGAGTCCCAGAAAGAGCACTGTCATTTTCAACTTCCCGCCAGTACCCGGTGGGAGGTGGGGGTGGGGGTGAGACGTCAGCACTGACTTGAGACAACGAATTTCTCATCAAAACTTGCAATTCCCGCCAGAATTCTAAATTTCCACCATAAGCGTAGGTTGGAGTGTTGTAGGGGTAGGGGTGGAAAGTGGGAGGGGGCATGACGTCTTCTGGGGTGTGGGATGATGGCGGGAGTGTGGGGCGGGGGATCAGTGGGGGTAATTGGTTGATCAATTTAATTAATTTGCATATTAATTTGATATTAAAGTTGTGCTGAACCCACCCTCACCCTACCACTGGTGTCGTCTAGTAAAGTCCTGTATGTCCTCGATTGGAGACAGATCTGGTGATCGAGGAGGCCAAGGCATTCCGTAAAGCATTTTGGTTCATAAAATCGAGAGCGGCCGTTTACGTATTAGAGTGCTGTTCATTGATGGCAGCACAACAGGTCAAATAACGAGACTGACGCACAAGTTTACAGTCAGGGTGAGTGAGACAACCACGAGAGTGTTGTTATTGATGTTATACACAATCGCACCCCACACCACAATTCCGCTTACAGGCTCTGAGCACTATGGGACTCAACTGCTGTGGTCATAAGTCCCCTAGAACTTAGAACTACTTAAACCTAACTAACCTAAGGACATCACACACATCCATGCCTGAGGCAGGATTCGAACCTGCGACCGTAGCGGTCGCGCGGTTCCAGACTGTATCGCCTAGAACCGCTCGGCCATCCCGGCCGCCGCCGCTTTATGACCCATTGTTTGCGAGTGCTGCTTTTTTAACGACAATTTCGATATGTAATTAGACCAGTGAATCATTTTCCATCAGAAGCGTGTATTCCATCAGCAGCGTATGTTGGCCTTCCTGAAATTGAGTACCTGGGTTGTGCAACAGGTGTTGTCTGTAGCAAACTTTGGCATCAAATGGGCGATTGATATAGTCCTCAGTTACATGCTTACAGGTAATACACTCATTAAACTGCTCTCTGCCCAACACCAGCATGTTATCAGTTGAATATGTTTGAAGGGATTGTACGCTCCACTCCATCCTTTTTTCCGTTACCTTTTAGCTGAAGAGTAGAATTTCAGTACGTCTTCCACTAGTGTCGAGTGCTATTGTGAAAATTTTCCCCAGCAGTATAACACAAGTTGTATGGCATCGTCAATTTTTGAGCTGTATTGCGATTTTAGGCACTTCTTGTGTAGAGCTGTGCGTATAGTTAAGTAATTAGGACCGACTTTTATGGTTAATTACATAATTAGGACCGATTATTAATTCAGTTTTCCAATCAAAATGAATAAAGTACAGTAACCTAACCTTCCTCTTTTGCATTTGGACAGTTTCCATGTGTTGGTGGGTACACTTGGCTTCTCTTCCTGAAGACCCAAGTTTCGAGTCCCAGAAAGAGCACTGTCATTTTCAACTTCCCGCCAGTACCCGGTGGGAGGTGGGGGTGGGGGTGAGACGTCAGCACTGACTTGAGACAACGAATTTCTCATCAAAACTTGCAATTCCCGCCAGAATTCTAAATTTCCACCATAAGCGTAGGTTGGAGTGTTGTAGGGGTAGGGGTGGAAAGTGGGAGGGGGCATGACGTCTTCTGGGGTGTGGGATGATGGCGGGAGTGTGGGGCGGGGGATCAGTGGGGGTAATTGGTTGATCAATTTAATTAATTTGCATATTAATTTGATATTAAAGTTGTGCTGAACCCACCCTCACCCTACCACTGGTGTCGTCTAGTAAAGTCCTGTATGTCCTCGATTGGAGACAGATCTGGTGATCGAGGAGGCCAAGGCATTCCGTAAAGCATTTTGGTTCATAAAATCGAGAGCGGCCGTTTACGTATTAGAGTGCTGTTCATTGATGGCAGCACAACAGGTCAAATAACGAGACTGACGCACAAGTTTACAGTCAGGGTGAGTGAGACAACCACGAGAGTGTTGTTATTGATGTTATACACAATCGCACCCCACACCACAATTCCGCTTACAGGTCCAGTGTGTCTATCACGCAGACAGGTTGATTCCAGGCCCTCAGCTGGCCTCCTTCTAATTATGACTGACTGGCACCGAGGCGGATCCAGCTTTCATCAGAAAACACGACAGATCTGCGCCCTGCCCTCAAATAAGCTCTCGCTTGACACCGCTGATCTAGGCGCTCAGTCAGGAACCGCGCGACTGCTACGGTCGCAGGTTCGAATCCTGCCTCGGGCATGGATGTGTGTGATGTCCTTAGGTTAGTTAGGTTTAAGTAGTTCTAAGTTCTAGGGGACTTATGACCACAGATGTTGAGTCCCATAGTGCTCAGAGCCATTTGAACCATTTGACACCACTGAATTTACAGACGGTTGTGAGGTGGGGTCATCGGAATGCGCACTACAGGGCATCTGGCTCGGAGCCTCCAGTGATCTAACTGATTCGTAACAGCTCGTTGTGTCCCTGCGGTGCTAACTGCTGCTCAGATTGATGCGCCAGAGCCATAAGCCGAACACGATGGTCTTCCCACTCCTCAGTGCCACTCGGCCGTCTGGAACCTGTTCTTCTCGCGACCGTACATTTTCGTAACACCGTTGCCAGCAATCATGTACAGTGGCAGCATTCCTGCCAAGTCTTTCTGTAATATCGCAGAAGGAACATCCAGCTTCTTGTAGCCCTTTTACACGACTTCGTTCAACTCAGTGAGGTGATGTAATGGCGTGTGTCACCTTAAAGGCATTTTTGACTAACATAAACTCATCACGTCCAATCTCAAAGGAAACTAACGTTACAGCGTGTATTTGAAACAAAGCGCATAATTTGATGGTTCAAATGGCTCTAAGGACTATAGGACTTAACATCTGAGGTCATCAGTCCCCTAGAACTTAAAACTACTTAAACCTAACTAACCTAAGGGCATCACACACATCCATGCCCGAGGCAGGATTCGAACCTGCGACCGTAGCGGTAGCGCAGTTCCAGACTGAAGCACCTACAACCGATCGGCCACAACGGCCGGCGCATAATTTGAACAGACATCATCTTTGAGATGTAGAAACACGCCTACCAACTTTAGTTTACGCCGCACTATTCCTTCTCGGTGCTCCGATTTCTTTCTGTCAGTTTAGTTCCATAAAATTTGCGACCTGGTCATAGATCTCAGTAATAAAAAACAAGGCACATACGTTGTAGCCTCGTTATTCCACCCTATTTCACATGCAATATGCAAACTGTATTTTGAAAGGGTCATATCACTGCCTTGAACTGCCGCTAAAATACTTTATTTATGCAACTAGTTTCAGTTGTGTCACCATCATGAGGTCCATAAAAGATTCACAGCATCATGTTATGCGAAATAAAAAATCACAGTACAGATTTTATAGACTGAATACGTAATTTGTATCACGATTTGACAATATTTTCAAGGTTTTAAAAAGTGTCATATCACTGTGTTGAACTGCCGGTAAAATACTTTGTTTATACAACTAGTTTCAGTTGTGTTACCATCATCAGGTCCATAAAGGATTCATATCATCATGTTATGCGAAATAAAAAATCGGAGCACAGATTTTATACACTGACGACGTAATTTGTATTACGATTTGACCATATTTTCAAGGTTTTAACATGAGGTGATAACGATTTTATGTTTCGCCTGACATGACGCTGTGAAAATAATGAACCTGATGATGGTCAGATGACTAAAACTAGTCCTATAAATAATGTGTTTTACCAATAGCTCAAGGTTGCAATATGACATTTTTCAAACGTATGAGAGATGTAGGGCACCACCTACTGAAAATATTTTCGTAAACGGCATCGTCAAGACTTTAGATTTTCAAACAACAATGTATCTTGCCCTGTTTACACGGATATGGTGACTGGTCTTCCTCTTTTGAGCTGTTAGCGCTCATAGCTCGTTACCTGATCCTTTGAAGTCATATATACAGTATAGCGGACAGTAGTGATGTTCCGTCCACCACGAGTTAATCGAGTTGTACAAAAATCCCCTGAAGTTCATGGCTTAGCCTAACGAAGCGGTAGATGAACTGCTCCACCATGTCCGAAGCGAATACAGCGTTAGGTTAATGACGCGGCATAACAGGTCTGAAGCTCTGGCTCGCGGCCGTGGCCTATCCCAGCAGTTATCGGCTTTGCGGCCGGGAATCCCCCTGAGTGCACGTCAGCTATGCTCGCTGCCGGATACGGCTGCATTCCAACCGCAAATCCGCGCACGAGGCCGCGTCCGCTAGATCTGAGGTCGCTGGCCGCCATTACTGTCTGCGGTTCCCTTGTTGCGTCGCTCACGCGACTGTAAATGCGGTTACGACATATTAACTGCAGCGTAGAAGGTTCACGATCGTTGTTTGATGAGAAGGAATGAGCTGTGGCAGTAAGCCGATGCATTTCTTTCACTCTTCATGCGGATAATAGGCACGTACACAATTACACTACTGGCTATTAAAATTGCTACACCAAGAAGAAAAGCAGATGATAAACGGGTATTCATTGGACAAATATATTATACTAGAACTGACATGTGATTTGCACGCAATTTGGGTGCATAGATCCTGAGAAATCAGTACCCAGAACAACCACCTCTGGCCGTAATAACGGCCTTGATACGCCTGGGCATTGAGTCAAACAGAGCTTGGATGGGGTGTACAGGTACAGCTGCCCATGCAGCTTCAACGCGATACGACAGTTCCTCAAGAGTAGTGAATGGCGTATTGTGACGAGCCAGTTGCTCTGCTATCATTGACCAGACGTTTTCAATTGGTGAGACATTTGGAGAATGCGCTGGCCAGGGCAGCAGTCGAACATTTTCTGTATCCAGAAAGGCCCATACAGGACCTGCAATATGCAGTCGTGCATTATCCTGCTGAAATGTAGGGTTTCGCAGGGATCGAATGAAGGGTAGAGCCATGGGTCGTAACACATCTGAAATGTAACGTCCACTGCTCAAAGTGCCGTCAATCCGAACAAGAGGTGACCGAGACGTGTAACCAATGGCACCCCACACCACGCCAGTATGGCGATGACGAACACACACTTCCAATGTGCCTTTACCACGATGTCGCCAAACACGGATGCGACCATCATGCTGCTGTAAACAGAACCTGGATTCATCCGAAAAAATGACGTTTTGCCATTCGTGCACCCAGGTTCGTCGTTGAATACATCATCGCAGGCGCTCCTGTCTGTGATACAGCGTCCAGGGTAACCGCAGCCATGGTCTCCGAGCTGATAGTCCATGCTGCTGCAAACGACGTCGAACTGTTCGTGCAGATGGCTGTTGTCTTGCAAACGTCCCCATCTGTTGACTCAGGGATCGAGACGTGGCTGCACGATCCGTTAGAGCCATGCCTGTCATCTCGACTGCTAGTGATACGGGGCAGTTGGGATCCAGCACGGCGTTCCGTATTACCCTCCTGAACCCACCGATTCCATATTCTGCTAACAGTCATTGGATCTCGACCAATGAGAGCAGCAATGTCGCGATACGATAAACCACAATAGGCTACAATCCGACCTTTATCAAAGTCGGAAACGTGATGGTACGCATCTCTCCCCCTTACACGAGGCATCACAACAACGTTTCACCAGGCGACGCCAATCAACTGCTGTTTGTGTATGAGAAATCGGTTGGAAACTTTCCTCATGTCAGCACGTTGTAGGTGTCGCCACCTGTGCCAACCTTGTGTGAATGCTCTGAAAAGCTAATCATTTGCATATCACAGCATCTTCTTCCTGTCGCTTAAATTTTGCGTCTGTAGCACGTCGTCTTCATGGTGTAGCAATTTTAATGACCAGTAGTGTATATCCGTCAGGACTTGCTGTAGTAATAAGGATTCGAAAAGGAAAACAGTAAACTGCTGTGGAACTCACCCTCCGTAAATTATACACTCTAAGACAAGAAAAAAGAACTACGCACCACGAAGGGACGGGTATCGGTAGATGTGCTGTACGTGTACATCCAAACAAATGACTACAATTTCAGAAAAAATGGATAATTTATTCAACAGAAATAGCTTCATAAACTGAGCAGGACAACAACGCGTCGGTCCACCTTGGGCCTTATGCTAGCATTTATTTGGCTTGGCATTGAGAAGAGTTGTTGCCTGTCCACCTGAGGGACCTCGTGCCAGTTTTTGTCTATTTGGTACATTAGATCATTAAAATTACAAAATGGCCGGAGGGTCCTGCCCATAATGCTCCAAACGTTCTCAATTATGGAGCGATTCGGTGACCTTTATAGCCAATGTAGGTTTTGATAAGCACGAAGACCAGCTCTCAGGATGACTTGTCATGAAGGTCAACGGAACGGGGGGGGGGGGGGGGGGGCAGAATATCGTTGACGTACCACTGCGATGTAAGGGTGCCCTGGATGACAACCAAAGAGGTCGTCCTATGAATGGAAATAGCAACCCAGACCATCACTCTTGGATGTCGAGCCGTATAGCGGGCGACAGTGACTTGGTATCCCACACTGCGTGGGATGTCTTTGGGCAAGTCTTTGTTGGTCATTGGGTCTCAGCTCGAAGCAGTATTCATTACTCAAGGCAATTCTAGTCCAGTAAATCAGATTCCTGGCCAAAGCCGTGTCTGGAGACGTCCCAGACAGCAGTGGGATATCGTTCAGACTGTCACCTGTCATTCCGCCCGACAACGAGGAGTGACGGTCTTGGTGCCATTTCCTTCATAGCAGGACCCCGTTAGAGGTCATCTGCGGCACCATTACACCTCAGCGGTACATCGACGACATTCTACACTCAGATTCGTTGCTATTTGTTGTAAGTAATCCTGCGCTTACTCTGAGCAAGATTATGCCCACCCACAAACGTCGAGAGTTTCTCCTTTTCTCTTCGTGCTTGCCAAAACCTACTTTGGCCAGCAAGGTCGCCGGCTCTCTACCCGAATGAGAATGTTTGGAACATTGAAGGCAGCTCATTCCAATCAGGTCGGGATTTTGACAGTCTAGCTCGCTAATTAGACAGAATTTGGCACGATGTCCCTCAGGAGGACATCCAGGAACTCTATCAATCAATTCCAAATGCAATAAGTGCTTGGATAATTGACAGAGATGGATCAGTACGTTATTGACCTGCTCGGTTTGAAAAACTCTTTCTCTTGAATAAAAAATTCAGTGTTTCTGAAATTGTACAAGATGTACAACTTTGCTTCCGGCTTTCGCCGATAGGTGGTGCCAACGGTAAGCAGCGGTCGAAAGAAACAGATTGCAGACGTCAGGCAGTTAGCTTGGACCTCGGTCAACATAACCTCATTCAAACATTAGTCAATTTGTTTCTGCATCGTTAAGTTGTTCTTGATTTGAAATGTCGGTTTACGAGCCTGATTCTCGTCATTTGCGAGAGGTGTTAATATTTTGTTTCAGTATGAAGAAAACAGCGTCTGTGTCTCATCGAATGCTCTCAAGTAAGTATGGAAAGGACGCTATTAATGAAAGAGCGTGTCGTGAGTGGTTTCAACGGTTCAGGATCGGCGATTTTAACGTTGTAGACCGACTTAGTGGTGGAAAAGAGAATGTTTTCGAAGATGCAGAATTGGAGACATTGCTGAGTGAAGAGTCACGTCAAAGTCAAGAATAATTGACACGATTAGTTGGACGGCACAGCAAGCCGTTTCAAAACGTCTCAAGGCTATGGGCATGATTCAGAAAGAAGGGACTTGGGTCCCGTGTGGGCTGAAACCAAGAGACGTTGAACGGCTTTGATGTGTTTGTGAACAGTTGCTTCAGAGACAAAAACGGAAGGGATTTCTGCATCGCATTGTGACCGGGGACGACAAATTTGTTCATTACGATACCCATAAACGCAAAAAATCGAGGGGATATCCCGGCCATGATTCCACGTCGACGGCCAAACCGAATATTGAAGGCTCCAAGATCATGCTCTGCATTTGGTGGGACCAGCTCGGGGTCGTGTATTATGAGGTGTTAAAACCAAGTGAAACAATCACAGGTGCTCATTATCTAAAACAATTAATGCGTGTGAGCAGGCCATCAAAAGATAAACGGCCGCAATACAGCGAGAGGCGCGATAAAGTGGTTTTGCAGCACGACAACACTCGACCCTACATTGAAAAAGCGGTCAAAACGTACTTGTAAACGTTAAAATGGGAAGTCCTACCCCATCCGCCGTATTCTCCAGACATTGCTCCCTCTGACTACCACCTGTTTAGGTCAATGGTGCATGGCCTTGCTGCCCAACACTTCCGATCTCATGAAAAAGTCACAAATTGGATCGATTCGTGGATCACTTCAAAAGAACAACAATTTTTTCGACGTGGGATTCGTACACAGCCCGAAAGATGGGAGAACGTAGTGGCAAGCAATGGAAAATACTTTGGCTCTGAGCACTATGGGACTTAACTTCTGTGGTCATCAGTCCCCTAGAACTTAGAACTACTTAAACCTAACTAACTTAAGGACATCACACAAATCCATGCCCGAGGCAGGATTCGAACCTGCGACCGTAGCAGTCGCGCGGTTCCGGACTGAGCGCCTTAACCGCGAGACCACCGCGGCCGGCGGAAAATACTTTGAATGATACATGTGTAACCAGATTATTTCATTAAAGCCTCAAATGTTGGGGAAAACGGCGGAAGCAAAGTTGTACACGCTATAATTTTTTTCTCCGCCACACGTGCGTCACATCTACTGATTTCCGCCCCACTTGGATAATTCCTTCGTGGTGCGTTTTTTTCCCGTCTTAGGGTGTACATACCCTTATGGTAGTATTCGCGATGTGACGGTTAGAGCAAACTAATAAAGAATTACTCCATGAAATGTGAAGTTTTTGTTATGTCTACAACACTTCCTGTCCTTGTTTAATGTCAAACCAACGCAAGTCGCATCATCAAACCTTCTGTGTACAGAGTGGTTAAAATTAAACTTTCGTTGACCCGGTGTACAAGGAAGCCTATTTACCTTATGGGTACCCAACTTTATAGGAATGATGTTCAAGATAATATATTAAATTATATTATTATAATTAATATAATTATATATGTTAATATAAAATTTTATATTTAATAATATTAATTATATTTATTATATCCAGGATTTGTTATGTCAGCAAAGTTAGTTTCATGATTTGCCCTTAGGTTCCGATATTGGCGCGGCGACATAGGGATGAGGAACTCGGACGTCAAGGACCGAGAACATGCAGCGTTAACAGCTGTCGTTACTGTGCTCTAATCGCCAGAATTTAATCCTTGCTCTACGGAAGAGAGTACTTTGGTCTCAACTGCTTTTGGTGCACGAAGGAACTCCACCTCACATTGCTTATGAGGTCTCACATTTGGGGAAAACCGGATCATTGGGCTATTGTTTCAAACAGTGTGGCCTCCAAGATCACCAGATTTGAATAAATGTGACTTCTGACTGATAGCGTTATCAACGGGACGCTAGGACACGTTGGAGGTTGAAGATGAGCATAGCAGGGGAGGTAAAGACCTGAGATGTTCCGGGTAGCAGTAATCTCCAGTGTGGTTGCAGCTGTACAGGCTGTAGTGGAAGAAAACGGTCGTCATAATGAGCAACCTTTGTAACCTGGAACTTAACCATGGTACGCAATTACAAAAGTTACCCCCTCATGAAGAAATTAAAATGTGTTTCTTTCAATAGTTTAGTGCCGTGCAACTTGCGTATGGATGATTCCTAGCGTATCGATATACCTGTGATTACAGACTAGAAGGTCTTTGATATCGGGATGAGGCTTCAGGGGTCTCAACGACAGTGAGAGCATGGAACGGCGAGGTGTGGTGGAGTGCCGCTGGTGCTGATGACTGCTGGAGGTGGCAGCCGACGTTTGGCCGGCACGGAGTGGAGGCAGGCGTAGTTCTGTTAGTACTGTGAGAACCTGCAGCAAGTCCGTGCTGCTTAATACTACACTTGTGAAGCTGCAGCCATAATGAAAATCTTACTTTTTGAAATACATAACTTTCAAGCCCGAGGGCTTCGCTTGCCTTCCTGTTCACTGACAGTGTCACAGTGGTGAGGATTGCCTATGTAAGTGCGTCTGCCAGTGTGATTGCTGTACCTGTTGTAACGGTACATTGACTATGGCGCCTCCGCCAATACAAAGATATGATTTACGATCGTGCATGGGGAACAGCGCTGCGCCAGCGACCGATTTTTATAAATAATTTTGATCCTTTTTTTTACTTTTGCGTTGGTTTTGTTTTTAACAACTAATTGATTACTCTCTCTCTCTTGTCTTCATACGAAAGACGTGTATTTTTCGGCGCTGTGTTAAATATGCTTTTGGGTGGAAATTAAAATTATATTACGAAACGAAGTTGTTACAATAGTGATTCGAAATGGTTATCGCCGAATTTGTATGTTTGATCCTGACAGTTACAACTTAAAAAAGTTTTCAACAGACGGAGAACAGTGAAAGACGGGTCGTCCTACAAGAGAATTTGGAGGACGGCCACGAAGACTATATTGTAATTAGTACTGCGTTTCTAACAAAATTATAAGGTAAATTTCAACTAGTTTCTGATGCTATTTCCGTACAGTCGCTTTTTGTAGTGTTGCCGACCCGGTCTGCCATGCACGGTCAAATTACAGCACGATCTCAATCAGTAATACGAAGTCCGCCTTATCCGTATCTTATTCCATCAAAATTCAAAACCCAATCAGATTTTCTATTTTCTATTTTTCACGGCAGAGCCCCGAGGAAAGGAAACACTTCACTGTGTTGTTTATGTATGGTCAGACATTCTGAGACACGATTTCGAGTAGTGGGGGTCCTCGCAAGTAGCGAAAGTTTAATTATAACCAGCCTGTATATTATCCCAATTCTAGTCTATCCATTTTTTTCCTTTTGCGCCTTGCTAGCTTCTATCGATCTTGTTTCTGCACGGGAGTCGATATCTGTGACTGATAGAGGCGACAGGGGGGCTGGATAGGGAGAGTGCGCGCAGAGGGCGGAAGGTGGTGTACGCAAACAGCGTGCCGACCGACCAGGGGCAGTCACGGGGTGACGGCTCTGACAAGCACCAGAAAGTGAGCAGCAGTACTGAGAGGAAGAGCAGCGGGTCGGGTGCAGTTGTTGTGACGTGGTTGCGGGAGTGGATTTTAGCTGGTTGGCTGCCCGGGATCGCATGTAACACCGAGTTACCTGCGTGGTTATTGGGTCGTACCGTACAGCCACGGCCAGTGGAATGCTTTGCTCTGCGTTTCATGCACATTGATGTCAATTGCTTGTACCGGGAATGTGCATGTATTAATCTACCTGGCTATTTCTCAAGACTACAATTTATTTCGGAAGCAAGTCTGTTGTTTGTGTACGGGGTACAGCAGGCTATATATATATATATTTTTTTTTTTTGTGCGTGACTCAGTATTACATTGAGTGTGAAACTTGCAGCAGTAGCTTGGGCTATTGCATTACAGAAAACACTACAAATTTAAATGGTAATTGATCCCGCTCGTGTTCGTTTTTGCTCGTGTTCATGTTTTGGCGGAAGTTGTCAGTTTGCGTGAATGCAACGCAAGGAATATGCATCGTACCCTTCGCGTATTTGGTATTTCACAACTAATGTTTCAGCTTGAACTGAGGCCAAGCTGTTGAGTGTGTTTTCCTAGTTTTATCCATCATTTTGATTTGTAGCTCCTTGTATTGACCGTGTTTGCAGTTCATATTGTTGTATGTGAGGTCCGCCAGTTATGCAAAACACCGTTTTTCTCAGTACCCAAACATGTTTCGGCACCAGTGTGCCATCATGATTGGGTTTTCGTTTTTATTCATTCTTTACATTTGTTGTGCACGAATGTTCAAAAATGGTTCAAATGGCTCTGAGCACTATGGGACTCAACTGCTGTGGTCATCAGTCGCCTAGAACTTAGAACTACTTAAATCTAACTAACCTAAGGACATCACACACATCCATGCCCGAGGCAGGATTCGAACCTGCGACCGTAGCAGTCGCACGGTTCCGGACTGCGCGCCTAGAACCGCGAGACCACCGCGACCGGCTGCACGAATGTTCTGGATCACGTTTCACTTCACCAGAACACAGTGTGATTGTGGTTTGTTCAACACACAAAAACATGCTACCTGTAGTAATTAACACACAAGTGATCGAGAAAATTCATGCACAACAAATGTAAAGAATAAATAAAAACGAAAACCCACTGATGATGGCACAGTGGTGCCGTAACATGTTTGGGTGCTGAGAAAAACGGTGTTTTGCATAACTGGCGGACCTCACATCCAACAATTTCCTAGTTTTTATGTCCAGGTTTCATTGTGCTTAATAAGAGCAATTAAAATATATTCTATTATACTATTTTCGAGAGAAAAGCTGTTGCAGTGTTTGGTTGTTGTAATCTTAAATATTATGTGACTTCCCCATATTGGGAAGAATTATTATAACACTTTTGTAGCCCAGAAAACGTTATGCCTTTCTGAAGTTGTAAAGCTGCTGCGTAGTCTGAATCATGTTTTGGAGTCATTGCAGCGCATGGTGCTGTGGCTTTAATACCTGTCCGATTAAGTTTAACTCACAAACGGCAGGTGACGCTAAAGCGCTGTTATGCCGCATTGTTCATGTTAATTATGATTAACGAAATAGGTATAAATTTTGCTGCATAGTTCGCCGTTGTCGTCCTGAATTTCTTATAGTATCATCAGGTATTTACTGTTATGTTAACCTTTTTAATTATTTTTTAATATGTTTATTTTCATCAATGCTATCTAGCAAGAGACTTTCTGGAAGCATACTGGAATTTTCTAAAGGAGATTGGGTTTAAAAAAATTCTACATTTAAATTATTTGGGGCCGTTTATGCCAAGCTAAGCTTAGTATCCAAATATTTTTTATTATTTTCATGGCTTTCCTATTGTGTCATGTTTTAAGATTTTAAAGTGTTTTGACTTACTGATTGAAATAAATTTTGTTGGTGGTCCGTTTATTTTTGAAATGAAATATTAATTTTTAATCTGTTGTGGTGATCGGATTGTAATTGCCCTTCTACTCGTACCTTTGGATCCTATTGGATGAGCTGTTGGCGACTGTACCTGCCGGTTGTGGATGTCTGCGATGGCGCATATTTCAATATACTTGTTCTAAATCAGATTCTGTATTTATCTGGAAGAATTTTACAATCAAGAACGAAGTAATTTCATTATAAGTAATGTATAAAGTAACCTTTCAAAATAAATGCTTATTGGACTTCGTTATTTAATTGTCAATGGTGTTTGAAATATCATTGTCGTTTTACTTCCAGTGGTGTACGCCAAAGTGGTGTACCATTTCAGCTTTCATGTTAATACTTCACTGTAAATTGTAAAAATGTCACAGCCGTAACCATGGAATGACACTAAACATAAGGTAGAGAACTACCAACATACCCAGTGGAGATAAAATTCCTACAACACAATCTTTCCTCATTCGTCCTACCATCTAAGAAAGATTGAAATGAAACGCCTCATGGATGTATATCGTCCTTTATATAACTGTAAGACTGGTTATCACAGTTAAGTTGCACACATTAAGTAGTGTTACTTTTTGCCCCAACAGTGAGCGAGGTAGTGCAATGGTTAGCACGCTTGACTTGTGCTTAGAAGGTCTCATTTACTTTTTCTATGATTTCCCTAAACTGCTCCAGGAAAAAGCCAGAATGGTTCGTCTGAAAGAACACGGCTCATTCCCTTCCCCATTCTAGAAACAAGCTGCGTTTATGCTACTTTAATAATGACCTCATTGTCGACGGAACGTCAAACTCTAATCTTCCTTCCTTTTTCTTGCCCTAACGAGAACATCGTCCATCAAGACACACTACATGACAAGCGCACCGAACAAGTAAGTAGTCACCCCCAACATCCACCGTAATATATTGCAATACAGTCTTTAGCATTTATAATGTCCTCAGTTTCGCGATGAAGAGACCCCAGAACTTTCTACTGGCCTCTTATATCCATCTGAAGCCATTTATTGTAAAACGTCACTTTGTCCAACTTGGAAGGTGTCATTGTTCCCGTGATATTCATAGTAAAAATGTACAAGGGAGGCTAACGCGGCATCACCAACAATATTGAAATAAACACCCTTCTTCACGTTTACAAACTTGCTACCTGTTATTCAAAATAGTCTCTGACATTTTGTGTACAGTTAAGAGTGGATGATTTAGTGGACCAGTGTAGGTGTGATAGGGTGTATGAGTGATTGTCGAACCAGGAACTTACGTATGCAACCCTGCATGGCACGACAGTTGTCATCTTGGAAGACAGGATTTTCCATATTTGCTGTGTTGGGAAACGCCATCCATCAACAATACAGTGGTGTCTGGCGGGCTGCCGAACCGCCAGTCCGCAGGCAACGCTACCTCAGACACATAAACATTGTGGCTGACAAAATCAACACCTGTTTGTTATCACATAAAAGTCCAGCAGAGGCCCCAGAGTCGAGAAGCGCCTGCTTCGTCATAAGCAACGCTTGTATCGCCGCTAGGGGCATGCCAGGCACGGTACTAGTTGTTTCTGTCACATAATCAGAAGTAGTAAGTCATATTCATCAGGCCGTGCTATGCTTGAGCGGCTGCCAACCACAGAACTTTCAGCTCCAGTCGCAGTGCCAGTCTTGGACACGTCATAATAAACATCCATTCATGGAGGACAGAGCCTTCGCTTCTTCGACATTGGCCTCCCATTGACTGCTCTGCTGTTCAAGATCGGTATCCATTTGTTGACCTTACTATTACAGTTTTACTCATGAACCGTCATCAGGGGTAGCCATCCATCTGCAGTTTGCATAACATGATAAACTAGCTGCAATGCTTCAAGTCCGACCTGGACATCTTCAAGTGTGAACTTGCGTAAGGTCACCACAGGTAACAGCCAATAAATTTTAGAAACTATGAAACCCTGACCATTCCCAATGCAGCTAGGGCCTACTAGGAAAAGTTTAGAATTACCAGGATAATTAGCCCATATACTAGGCCGACTTCCTCCTTTCAGTACGGTCGCAGCCACTGCGGACGTGATCATCCAAGTTGTCTTGTTGCTCAAAAACTTGCAGCAGGTGCAGGAATTGCTGTCGGAGAAGATGGCTGGCATCACTACACCACCGGAGGTGTCAAATCGCTTCTGACTTCTGACAGCAGCATTTGTCCTTAACGATGCACTTCGAGAGCAGTTCTGTTTGATGGGCTGAGTACACCCGTCACCTGGACCAAGAGAGGCTTTCGAAGCCTGACAAACTTGTGGTGTCCCGTCGCCGGCTTATTCAGCTGTCTGTAGCGAAATACTGCTGTAACTGTTTCCCTGTGACATGGCTCGCGGACGCCAATAGATTCCACGATGGCGGTGCCCTGTGCAGGCTCCAGCTTCGCCTCCTGGTGGCCGATCTTGACGGCATCGTGTCGTACTTACGATGCAGAGGCGTGCAGGGGCAGTGGCGGCTGCCTGTGGGATGGAGCAGCCCGAAGGCTTGCTGATCAATTAGGCGAGGCCCTACGATAAGGCACTGTGGTGCAAATACGGGGGCTATTCGGAAAATAAGGAACGATAGGTCACGAAATGGAAACCACTTTGAAAATCAAAACTGTTTTATTTTCAACAGTTAGCTACAACTTCCAGCTACTTATATCAATAGTCGCCCATCCGACTTAGACGTTTGTCGAAGCGTTGTACCAACTTGCCAATACCCACGTTATAGAAGGCAGCCGCCAGTGCTTTCCGCCAATTCTCTACAGCTCTTTGTCTGTGCCGAAACGTTGTCTTCATAGCCAGTGGTTCATGTGAGCAGAGATGAAACTCAGAGGGAGACAATTACAGTCTGTATTGTGGGTAATCAAACATTTTCAATCGAAAACGATGCAGGCGCATCTTCATTGCCCCTGCAGAATGCGGTTGAGAATTGTCTTGAAGAAGAAAATGTAGGACAGTTATGTAAGGTTGGCTGCATAGCTTCATGCGAAATTTCTCACCAGACCCTCGTACTTGGCGGGAAACGCTATTGTTCTACTATCTTTTTGTGCTCCCTGTGTGCTCAGAACTAAAAAGAACAACGTAATGCGATCGACGGGCATACTAGAGACATTGCCCAAGACACCTGTGCAAAACTTCATCGGATTTTCACCGTGGTTTCCATTTCGCGACCGATCGTTCCTTACTTTCCGAATAACGCTCGTATCATCGAAGTTTGTTACCTGGAAGTGACATACAAGAGCTGTTGGGAAAGTAAGGTACGATCGGTCGCGAAATGAAAACGACAGCGAAAATAAAGAAAATTTTATACGCAACATTCAGCCACACCTTAGAGCTACCTTTCTAAATAGTCGCTGCTCCGACTTAGAAATTTGTAGAGGCGTTGTACAAACTTTCCAGTACCATCGTCACAGAAAGCAGCCGCCTGTGCTTTCTTTCAATTCTCTACGCTGTTCTGCCTTTCGTTGTTTGTGCCAAAATGTCTTCGTTGCCAACGGTTCATGTGAGCAGAGATGAACAACGGATGGAGACAATTAAGAGCTGTATTGTGGGTGATCAAACACTTCCCATCGAAAACACCTGCAGGAGCATCTTCTTTACCCCTGAAGAATGCGCATGAAAATTGTCTTGAAGACAGAAAGGCATGACGTGTATGTTATGTGGGCAGCATAGCTTCAGGCGTAATCTCTCACCAGATCCACATTCTTGGAGGGAGACACTGTTGTTTTAGGCACTTCTACGTGATCACTTTGCGCTCTGAACTGATTTAGTGCATAATCGGACCTTAGTTACCGAATATGCCTCGTATAATGCGAAAGTTACTTTTGTCCTTACGATTTGCACACCAGTGTGCATCTGGTGGAAATCATAAACCTTGCACACCTCAGAGTTATTTCATGCTTGTTCTAGTACACACTATCTGATCAAAAGTATCCGTACAACATGTAACGCATTTAAAAAATGCTGCGCCTGAAAGCCAAAACAACAGGAGCCAAAACGAATAATTCTTCTAGAAAGTACTCAGAGTACAAAAGAGACACCAAGCCACAGGAAGGGCGTTGGTGTGGACGTTGGCCGTAAATGTTACGCAGACTGACGAGGTATCATGTGAGCTCACGTGTTGCACCGCGAGATGCAGCAGAGCGTTGGTGGTGACCATATATGGTCATTACACGAGATCCAGCAGGGCAGAGTGCGGAAACGCCAAGTGGAACGGGCGACGTGGCCTGTCGCACTGTCTAAAAGTGGAGGCGGTGTAGCCATGGGAGAGTTCAGTACAGAAAGCAGTTCATGAGGGACGTCTGTGCAGGTCATGCCCGAGCCTGGACTTGCAGTATTCGCTATGGCTCTCCTCACGCTCATACTCGGCCACGTACCTCCCTCAATGAGATTTTGCAATCAGGAGCAGTGTACTTTCATTAAAATCATTATCCAATCCTAGCTCAGACGAGCAATTAAAGATTGTAGTAATTCAAGTCTTGTCTTTGTTCGATTATTTCCCGGCCGAGCCCCATAACTCTTTCAAACTTCCAATTAGCCATTTCCACGTTAGCTGACTGGGCGGACTTTCTAAAGTCTCCATGTTACTGAGCGTTTAGACCACTCGCAGAACGCGACAGCCCCTGTGTAATGCAGAATTAATCACTAGATGCCAGGGGAGGCGGACCTGCCAGTATAAAAGGAGGCGGGAAGTATTGTGTTATGAGCAAGAGAAGCAGTAGCAGCAGAATTAATCAGTCTGGAGAACTCAACGACTTCTGACGTCGATGGGTCGCAGGATGTCACCTGAAAGAAAACTCTCTCTGGAACATTCCAAACCTTCTAGAGCACACAAGTTGACTGTAGCTGATGTGGAAAAAGAGTAGCGACAGAATAATCACAGTTAAACAAACACCAGGCAGGCTTCGCATGTTGATGGAAATGAGCCATCGAGCGAAAAGGAGGATGGCTGTAAAAAAAAAAAAAATGCATATAATCAGCGTAAGGAAGCTCACTAAGTCACTCCGATAGAGTGTTAAGAAGAATGTCGTAGAATTGCTCGAGGAGCTCCCCGCCAGTCAAATAAATCTGCTGATCGATGCTTGAGGTGGTGTAAAGAGCGACACCACGGCACAATAGATGATTGGAAAATAGTGATTTGGAAAGATAAATTACGCTTAAACCTGCGTTAATCCGACAGAAGAGTCTGGATATGGCGAATTCCTGGAGAACATTGCCTGCCATCATGTGTGGTGTCAACTGGGAAGTTCGGAGTAGGTGGTGTTCTGGTATAGGGTTATGATGCAGTCGTCCTATGCTCTCTTTACTGTGCTTACGAGAACACATTTTACTTCATTGTTTACTGCGTAAACTAGAGCAACAGTTCGGAGAAGATGATTGCTTTCGTCAGCATGAAAGTGTGTCCTGTCATAAAGCAGCATCTGAGAGGCAGTTGTTTCGTGGATATTAACCTTCCTGAAATGGGCTGCCCAGCCGAGAATCCCGAACACTTTTGGGATGACTTATCACTTCGACTTGGCTCCAGGCACCACCGTCCAAGATATCTCCCTCTTCGGGCTTGGACTTTTGAGGAAGAGTGCGCTGCCAATCTTCCACAAACATTCTACACGCCCCACTGAAAGGTTGTCAGCAGATTTTAAGGCGTCATAAGGACGAAGGGCGGACACACCCCATATTAATGTCCAGTAATGGGTGTACAGATACACTATTGGCCATTAAAATTGCTACACCACGAAGATGATGTGCTACAGACGCGAAATGTAACCGACAGGAAGAAGATGCTGTGATATGCAAATAATTAGCTTTTCAGAGCATTCACACAAGTTTGGCGCCTGTGCCGACACCTACAACGTGCTGACATGTGGAAAGTTTCCAACCGATTTCTCATACACAAACAGCAGTTGACAGGCGTTGGACTCGTGCAACGTTGTTGTGATGCCTCGTGTAAGGAGAAATGCCTACCATCACGTTTCCGACGTTGATAAAGGTCAGATTGTAGCCTATCGCGATTGCGGTTTATCGTATCGCGACATTGCTGCTCGCGTTGGTCGAGATCCAATGACTGTGAGCAGATTATGGAATCGGTGGGCTCAGGAGGGTAATACGGAACGCCGTGCTGGATCCCAACGGCCTCGTATCACTACCAGTCGAGATGACGGGCATCTTACCCGCATGGCTGTAACGGACTGTGCAGCCACGTCTCAATCCCTGAGTCAACAGATGGGGACGTTTGCAAGACGACAAGCATCTGCACGAACAGTTCGACGACGTTTGCAGCAGCATGGACTATCAGCTCGGAGACCATGGCTGCGTCATCGCCATACTGGCGTAACACCCGGCGTGATGGTATGGGGTGCCATTGGTTACACGTCTCGGTCACCTCTTGTTCGCATTGACAGCACTTTGAACAGTGGACGTTACATTTCAGATGTGTTACGACCCGTGGCTCTACCCTTCATTCGATCCCTGCGAAACCCTACATTTCAGCAGGATAATGCACGACCGCATTTTGCAGGTCCTGTACGGGCCTTTCTGGATACAGAAAATGTTCTACTGCTGCTCTGGCCAGCACATTCAGCACATTCTCAAGATCTCTCACCAACTGAAAACGTCTGGTCAATGGTGGCCGAGCAACTGGCTCGTCACAACACGCCAGTCACTACTCTTGATGAACTGTGGTATCGTGTTGAAGCTGCATGGGCACCTCTACCTGTACACGCCATCCAAGCTCTGTTTGACACAATGGCCAGGCGTATCAAGGCCGTTATTACGGCCAGAGGTGGTTGTTCTGGGTACTGATTTCTCAGGATCTATGCACCCAAATTGCGTGAAAATGTAATCCCATGTAAGTTCTAGTATAATATATTTGGCCAATGAATACCCGTTTATCAACTGCATTTCTTCTTGGTGTAGCAATTTTAATAGCCAGTAGTGTACTTTTCAGCAGGTAGTGTCATGTCCACAAGGAACTGGTGACGTTGATGACAACAATCTTATAGCGTGCTGGAGGTCACGTCGGGTACATCCTGTAGCATATTTTGTTACGTATCACCAGCGCCTTATTCTGTACTAAATACGACGTAACATGTTAATGAATAAAGCTGTGCTCAAATGAAAGGTATGATCGTTTGTCCCGCGTATTTCCTTATCGGTGTGATATGCCACATGATCTCCTTTCCATCTGGAATTACGAGTGGCACCCAAGACGGCGCTTATGAAAACTGCCGATTTACTGGTAACAGCCTCACACGTTTTGCACCTCTCCCACCTCAAATTATCACTTGACATTAAATTTCAGTTTATCGACTTGTTTTCAGAAAAGTGGTCCTACACTTGTACAGGGTGGTCCTTGTATACTGGAGCTCGTCCAGCAACTCTACGTAGTTAGGAATGCGGGCGTTTTTATTCAGGACACACAGCACACTATTGTTCATACATGACCCTTCATAAAAATCTATTGAAATTTAAGACCGTTAATCCCAGCCTGAGAAATACAAGCGAAATCAAACCCCAAAGAAACAACAAATATGAAAGTGAATAAAGCGGCACTAAACTGGCAGACGTGGTTAAAAATGGGGGCTGAGGGCGCAGTGATTGCGATTGCTCCTTTTGTATGGACGCTCTCTTCCATTTTCCTGAGCAGTCATAAATAACGTTTAATAGCACTATACGTTAGTCTCTGAAATCTACACAAATGGCTGCGAAAAAGGCGGTCAGCGCAATGATTCTTTCCTAATGCCACACGGAAGTATTTCTGTTATTGTGGAGGCTATGTTTTCCGACTTGCTTGTCACCTAATTAATTCTTTTTAAAACAAATAATTATTCATTTGATCTAAATAAATCTGAAGAATAATTGGAAACTTTACAAGTGCCATTTTCTCCATACACCGCGTTTTCAGTGGTGTTGCGTTCTCGGTACTCTGTCGTACGTCCAGACTAGTTCCAAAAGTCAAATCATAAAAAAAAGTATCAAACATTCACTGTTAGATGGCGCGTGGTCTTTATGGAAAGCAGTCCTTCCCAGTGAATTCCGAGTGTCACTGATTAAGGTCTCCTCCACTTAGCCTGATCTATTGTGAAGAGATGACACGTTAGTTTTTTGTGACTGGGGTACAGCTTTTTGAGCTGCGACAGAGGTTTTGTAGTTATAAAGAAACGAATACTGGTAATCAAGGCCTTTGGTCCGTAAAAATTACACGAGAAGGCTGAGTCGCTAAAGCCACCAAACTTTTCCACGTAAATCCACTGCATATAAATGACTTATTTGATTTGAAAGATGCTGATGAAACACTGCTGTCAATGCATGATTGTATATCTTCAAATCCAATATGATTAAAGTATCTTTCATCTCAAATGTCTATATAAAAATTCTGACTCTCAAAAAGAAGAACAGAAAAATTTTCAGTGTATTCAGACGAGAAAGAAAAAGGTTGACGTTTGTCTCTACGTTTTTCATCTGAAAGGCCAGCCATGTTTACCAGTTCCAAAACAGAAAGGCCTGTTAACGATGTTGCCATTACTTCCTCAACAACACATGGAGCTTTACAGTAAAGTTTGCAACATCTGATACGAAGAATGAAGTTGTGTACAGAATGGACGACAGTACTGAGAGATCTTTAGTCTTGAATTTACTGTTATTATTGTCTTGAAAATGTAAAAGAAATGATAAATGTTTCCTTTTACTACCGTCCTACTAGTTAAAATATTTCTGTACTTGCATTGTCTTAAAACGTAGTGTCTCTGTATTAATGGCAACTGAAACAAAAAAAATCGTACTGACACTTGGAAACACGCAGTTTCCTGGTTTGGATCTTAGAATGTTCTTAATAAGTAAGTTATGTGCAAAAAGAGAGACATTGTTTCTTGATTCTCTTGTGCCAAATGTGAGATTTGGCAATTGGAACCTTTTCCATTTTAGTTCTTCGTTTAACACTAATATTGTCTTACTTCTACTGCGAACTACGAACGAATAATATTCGTTGTGTTGACTTTAAAATTTTTTGTGAGGTACAGCTGTCTTGAAAAATATACCGAGTGAGGACACACATTGGTTCATTCACTGACCGTATATTCGGGGGCGTTTGTCGCCATCCGACTATATAGATTTTCCATGCTTTCGATAAATAGAATAAGTTGAACAAAGGGGAGGGTTTCTTTTAAGGGGGCTATACCGATTTCGTTCACCGTGCTCCCCGTTTCTGAACGTACGTCCTGTCTCTAATGTCCCAGATGTCGACGAACATTCAACCAAGGTTTTCATTCTCTCTTCAACACGTAGACGTAGGCACCACTTTCGACTGACTCTGATTGTTGCAACAGACAGAACGGTCCCTTGAAGACGATGAGCAAGAGAAGGAGGGTTGCCTGTCGCTTTTAGATGTATTGGTGCGACGTAAGAGCGGTGGCACACTTGGTCATTCGGTATATAGGAAGCCCACTCACACAGACCTGTACCTGCAAGCCACTAGTTGCCACCATCCGGCACAAACGATGGGTGTTTTGAAGACATTGATTCACCGAGCCCACGTTATCTCTGACACCGATAGTTTGCAAACTGAACTGGAGCACCTGCAGACTGTATTTCTGAGGAATGGGTATTCGTCCCAGCAAGTGGAGAGAGCGCTGCAGACCTGTAACGACGGAACAAAGAAGAGGAAGAGGCCTTTAAAACGACTGCCTATTTACCATATATTGGTAATATTTCAGGGCAAATAGGCAAAATACTGAGAAAATATAAAGTGAAAGGAATCTTTGGCCCTCCTGGAAAAATTTCGTCGCTGTTGGGATCTGTCAAAGACGACCTACAGCTGCGCAAGGCAGGTGTTTACAGGATCCCGTATGATGCGGCAAATCGTATATAGGGCAAACGACGAGAACTGTGCAGGATCGCATTGGAGAACATCAGCGGCATACTCGTCCTCGTCAGCCTTGTAAGTCTGCCTTCACCGAACATTGTATTTCCACTGGTCATGCCATGAATTACAATGAGACAAAAATTGAGGCCCATACGTCTAACTTTTGGAGTTCTATTATTAATGAATCCGTGGAAATACGGTTGTCTGACAACGAGTCTCTTATTAATCGTGACGTCGGTTACCAATCGAATTCGGCATGGAATCCAATCGTCGAAAAACTTCATGTCCTCCGTAGCTCTGTGATGGAACCGCGGGATGACAATCGAGTTGATATCGATGCGGCGAGTTTTCACCACGGAGGGCGCGCGGCGCAGCAGAATCGAACGCGCTCAAGTAACGCACGGGCAACGCCAAGTGAATCCACCACGCATGTGCCGGAGGGGCCTTAAATACCAGAGCCCAGGGAGTTTTCACCAGAATCACCTGAAGATGGCCAGAATACCTTGCGCCGAAATATTGTGGCAGGAAGTTGCAAACATCCGGCAGTTCGCCCGAAATTTTGTCGAACAATATGTACGCCGGGAAAGTTTTAAATCTGACAACGAGCGGCTGTTTTCTAGAAATATTGTTCACTTTCCAAAGCACCATCCGAAGTTACGACATTGAACCGATTAAGAATGTACCAACATGATGCGCATTAATCACTACTTAAAAACTACTCGAAGCTGATAGTGTTGTACTAATCAGTCTGTCTTGTGATGTGCCTTCAGCGTAGGAACTGTTGTGGGGCTTGGCTAGTATTCTATACAACGAGCAGCTGACTCAGAAGTCTACAGTCATTGTAAGCAGAGCATTTTATGAGGATTTAAAATTTACTCGACATTTATTTTAAAAATAATACATATGTACTGATAATTAATCGAAACCCTCAGCTACCAACAGGTGTTGTTGATATACCTCAATGGGGACAGCTGAAAATGTATGCCTCAACTGGGACTCGAACCCGGGATCTCCTACTTACATGGCAGACGGTCTATCCATCTAAGCCACCGAGGGCACAGAGGATAGCGCGACTGCAAGGGTTATCCCTTGCACGCTTCCCGTCAGACCCACATTCTCAACTGTCCACAACCTACATTCATAATGTTCCTAAAGGATGTTTGCCCATTACTCATTACTCGCACCAACTAAGGTGACGATTCCCGTAAGAGTTCGGGCAAAGTGTGCCCAATCGCACAGAAGAAGGTCAATGGCCGAGTAGCCTTTAACTATATGAAGACAGTAACTGTTCCGAAAGAACAGATCCCATTGATGACCATGCAGCTTCTCTAGAAAGAAATGATAATTAATCGAAATTTTCAGCTGTCCCCATTGAGGTATATCAACAACACCTGTTGGCAGCTGAGTGTTTCGATTAATTATCATTTCTTTCTAGAGAAGCTGCATGGTCATCAATGGGATCTGTTCTTTCGGAACAGTTACTGTCTTCATATAATACGTATGACTACACGAAGTGACTACAATTAAATACCAACAGCTCAAGTAGTTCTGAGTTACCCGGTATGGACCCCACATGTAAAAGCTCCGAGGGAGTGCTGAAATTGTTTGTGTGAAAACCCTTAAAGCTTTTTAAACAAATAAAAGAAACTTTACTAATGCTCTAAATATTTACTGTTCATCCTACAAATTCATAGTCGCCCTGGTGACGAACACACTTCTCCCAACAAGGTACCTGTTCGTTGATACCGTCACTGTAAAATGTTTGACTTTATTGACAGAGCCACAACCTCACATCTGCTTGCATTGCTTCATCACTATGAAAGTGTGATCCTCGAAGATGTTCATGAAGTTCTGAAAACAGACGAAAATCGGGTGTGACCGAATCGGGACTGTATGGAGGATGACCGATAACAGTGAATCCAAGGCGTCGGATTGTTGCAAATGCCGCAGCGCTCGTATGAAGTCTGGCATTGTCATGCTGAAATAGAGCGTGATCCACGAGTGTGCGAAATCTGCGAATTCGTGCTTTCAGTTTTCTGAGGTCTCGCACTGCCTTGCAGAGTTTATGGTGGTGCCGTTAGGCATGAATTACAAATACATCACAACCTGGACAACCCAGAGCACTGTGAGCATGACTTTGCCTGCTGATGGTAGCGTCTTGAACTTTTGTGGTTTCGATTATCCTTGGTGGCGGAACTCTATTGATTCTTTCTTTTTTTTTTCGGGATGAAAGTCTTGAAACTAACTTTCATTATCTGTCACAATTTTATTAAGAAACCCATCAACCCCACGCTCAAAACACAAAGGTAATTGTTGACAGAAGTCCAGCCTCCTGTGTCTCATGTCAAGTGTGAGCATTCGAGGCAACCACCGTGCACACCGTTTTGTGTACCTCTGTTCTGCAAAGCCTGTACACACTTTCGTTACACGCCACACTTACCTGACAACTGCGTCTGTGCTATCCTACTATTTTCTCTAATGAGTTCATCGACTCGATTCCGATTACGCGGTCGTTCAGTCCCAGCTCTGTGACACGTTTCTTTCATTACGAGCACAAACAACCTAACTGAAGTCGATACAATAATCAACCGTACACAGTTTTCATTCTTGCTGTATGTATTTCAATTGGAGACATGTTTCCTGCTGTTGGAAACTCGATTACAGCACACTGTTTCTCACGCACCGTCATATTCACGTTACCCACCGCCATGTTACACGCTGCAATTTGCAGCTCTCTAACGCCAAAGGGCCGCCAACTTGCGTCAGCGAAGTTGGAAAAGACGAGCGGGATTAGCCGAGCGGTCTTAGGCGCTGCAGTCATGGGCTGTGCGGCTGGTCCCGGCGGAGGTTCGAGTCCTCCCTCGGGCATGGGTGTGTGTGTTTGTCCTTAGGATAATTTAGGTTAAGTAGTGTGTAAGCTTAGAGACTGATGACCTTAGCAGTTAAGTCCCATAAGATTTCACACACATTTCAACATTTTTGAGGTTGGAAAGTCGACCGAATAATGTGCAAGATATGTAATACCTCAGCCGATGAAGACAAAATAAAAAAAAAGTGGAGGCACTACTTTGCTGTGCCCCTCGTATATTAGAAGGTTGTGTAACACTCACCGAGTCTGGTGTGGAATCGATCATACAGGTGGCGAATAATGTTTGACAATACGTTATTGCACACTTCACCTCATAGCTCTGTAAGAGCTGTAGGGGATGAGTCGCACTACTCACTTATTGTTGGGAGTAAGTCTGTCCATCATGATGGACAGGGGTGTTGCTGCATGCCTTACAAATCACGTTGAGCCTCACGGGCAGTGACTGGGCGAGCATTATCCTGTTGGAACAGCACTTCGCCTGCTTATTATAAAAATAGCAGGAGAGGAAGTCGAAGAACATCATAGACGTACTGAGCAATAATCAGTTAAGACTGAAATAGAGTTGTAGCCTGTCGCACCATGGACCATAAAAGGATGAATGAAGTACTCTTTGAGACACCGCTCACCAGCTCTGCATCACGATCCTACACTAGAATCTTTCATACGAAGGCGCCATTCCATCCTTCAAGTGACCCGCTGACAGTACCAGTCAATCAGTGCACGTCGTTGCTGTGACGTGAGAGAAAGACGAATGTGAGGTGCAAATAAGAAGGCGGATGGATCGTGGGGTGACACACAGCGGCAAGGAGCAGTGTAACGCGTGGTACTCCAACCAACTGCGTCATTCTGCCGCTTCTGTCTGTAGTGTGGTCTTCGGGGTGTTCATAGAGCAGTGTTTATTTCCATGTTAGTTTACGTTGAATGAATTTAGCCACTGTGGTGTTCATAAGACACTTTTACCCATTAGATGTGACTGCAGCTGTGCCCTGTTTCTCATCCAGTAGCGGCAGTATATCGCGGCTCCCTCTTACAACTTTTTCCGGCTCGCGCCCTCCTCCTCCTGTAAACAGCGCCGCTCCCCTCCCGCCTCCCCCCACCTACTGCTACTGCAGCGACTGGCCCCCTGCCAGCGGTCTCGACCTGACCTCTTCCGAACTGAGCCGCTTGCCGTGGCCAGGTCGTAACACTGGCACCCTACACCCGCTTCCTTGCCCGTACAGTTTCCGCCGCACTCCTTCAGTACCGACGAAGAACTTTGGGTTGCAGCCAACGAGAGTGAGTAGTCGCAAACAGTACTGTTCTCCTTCCTTGGTTCAGGACAGAAACTGAGACTTCGAACTCAAGGTCTTTTTTCTCATCAGTATGAGAAACTCGGCCAGTACGTATTTTTCTCTGGCAACCCTTAGGCGCACAATACGTTTCGCAATACAAGCATCGGTAGTAATTTATCCACTTGATCAATGAGGACCAAATCACCGACCTCAGACTCACTCTTTTCTTTTCCGTTTCTAACTTCTCATTTACTTTTATCCATTTATACAAAAATGGTTCAAATGGCTCTGAGCACTATGGGACTCAACTGCTGTGGTCATAAGTCCCCTAGAACTTAGAACTACTTAAACCTAACTAACCTAAGGACAGCACACAACACCCAGCCATCACGAGGCAGAGAAAATCCCTGACCCCGCCGGGAATCGAACCCGGGAACCCGGGCGTGGGAAGCGAGAACGCTACCGCACGACCACGAGTTGCGGGCTCCATTTATACTTCTCTGCTTCCTGGCTTATTCTTTCCATACGCAGCGTTTTTCCTTTTGAGTGCCAAAGGCCTTTATATGGTTAACAATAGCGTCCTGCAGAGATAATGTTGCAGTTTGTAGACCTAAACATCCGTGATGATGACGCTACAGAAGCGTCCACTGTTTTCCATCTGTCAAGGAACCAAGTAGTTAGCACATCCCTTCGGTCTCTTCCATCTGGTCATACCGATTATGTTTTCCTTGATTTTCCAAAGTCACTCTAAGCCAGTGGTTCCCAACGGTGGAAGGGGGGGGGGTAATTTCACTCTGAGGGGTAAAACGAATTTTCTGAAGGTTAAAAAAAATTACATGATTTGATTCTGTTTCGCTCATGAAACTAAATTATTTGCAAAAAGTCATTACTATTATCACAATTGTGTAAGATTCTAGCACTGACTATACAATTTTTTAATAATTACTTTTTCTCAAATAGTAGTATTAATCCGGTGGAGATTAGGGGTTCCTCACGCAGTCCATCCATTACACACATACGATGTGCCTTGTCCCGTACATTGCTCATGATAAAAGTGAGACATATATGTAACAAATTGTAAATCTCTCAAGAAACTGTCTTCCCTAAGTTTAGATAGTACCAGCAGTCGTCCAGAAATTGCTTCGTTACTCCCTTCGAAATAGATAAATTAATTAATTGACACGACAACACAGCAGTAATTACAGAAGGCTGTAGGCAGAGTTATTATCATTATTATTATTATTAGACTGGTGAAACACAAAGCATAAACAGCCTGTGAAACGTCGCCTTAGAAAAGTATGTATTACTGTGCTGGTAAACCTCTTACGTTATTTGTTTTTCAAATAGCTGAGCTAAACTGAACGTATTCAGACATTTCTCTCTTTACTTATTCTGATCATCACTAAACTGACACGCAATATTTTTAGCGTAACGCAATCTAACTTTCAATAATCCCCACAAAAGAATGGTCCTGACTAACAATAACCTATACCTTTCATGAATCACTTACCTCACAAAAATCTTCGTTACTCGAACTACTGCCATACAGCGAGCGCCAATACTGTTAGCTAAATAAAAGATTTTGTGACATCCAATTAAACAACTTTCCTTTTTCTGACGGACACACGTCCAGATCGTCCGCTCAAAACTGGCATCTCTCTCCCCACGTCCACCACAGCTGGCGGGTCACCTCCAACTGCCCAATGCCACGCCCTATTCACATCCAACTGCCCAACACTACAATAGCGAATATTCCAACAATGCCAACCATCCGCAGACTGCACACAGCACAGTCAGTGATTTTCATACAGAGCGTTACGTGGCGTTACCAACATAAAACCTAAACAGCCTACTTACAACTGAATTCGTCCATTTTGTGCCATTTCAGAAGTAAGAAGTCCAGAATCAAGCGATTCACAAACAGTAAGTTTAGTGCACACATCTGAACTTGTTTGATTTTAAATGGGCTGCAGTGTGCAGGTGACGCAAATGTCGCAATGAAGAGGACTAATGCAGGGGAAGTATGTTCCGTTCCGTAGCACGTGTGGGTAGTTAGCTTTCTTATCTGAGAAGGAGTAGTGGGCAGTACTTGCGATGAACCGAAAATTGCTTTATAATTCATTCTAACACACACACACACACACACACACACACACACACACACACACACATACATACATACATACACACACCCACACGCTAAATATCACTAAAAAATAACAGTGTTCTAAGAAAAGTCTTTCGTTCTACAGTTAGATAGGTGCTACAGTTGGTGATAATGTGGGAGAGGGGCGGGAGGGCGGGTGTACCAGTTAATGTGTGATTGCAGTCAGCGGTAATCGCCTAAGAAAGGCCAGGAACCACTTCCCTAGCAAATGGCGAAATGGTTTCTGTGAAAGAGCGCGGCCGATTTTCTTCACCATCTTGAAACCGTTCGAGTTCGTGCTCCGTCTTTAATGACATCGATGTTGAGACAATGTTACACCGTATTCTTCTTTCCTTCTTCGTTTCCCAACCTCGTCAAAAACAATGATACCCCAGACTTGAACAAGCCAGTACTACACTCCTGGAAATTGAAATAAGAACACCGTGAATTCATTGTCCCAGGAAGGGGAAACTTTATTGACACATTCCTGGGGTCAGATACATCACATGATCACACTGACAGAACCACAGGCACATAGACACAGGCAACAGAGCATGCACAATGTCGGCACTAGTACAGTGTATATCCACCTTTCGCAGCAATGCAGGCTGCTATTCTCCCATGGAGACGATCGTAGAGATGCTGGATGTAGTCCTGTGGAACGGCTTGCCATGCCATTTCCACCTGGCGCCTCAGTTGGACCAGCGTTCGTGCTGGACGTGCAGACCGCGTGAGACGACGCTTCATCCAGTCCCAAACATGCTCAATGGGGGACAGATCCGGAGATCTTGCTGGCCAGGGTAGTTGACTTACACCTTCTAGAGCACGTTGGGTGGCACGGGATACATGCGGACGTGCATTGTCCTGTTGGAACAGCAAGTTCCCTTGCCGGTCTAGGAATGGTAGAACGATGGGTTCGATGACGGTTTGGATGTACCGTGCACTATTCAGTGTCCCCTCGACGATCACCAGTGGTGTACGGCCAGTGTAGGATATCGCTCCCCACACCATGATGCCGGGTGTTGGCCCTGTGTGCCTCGGTCGTATGCAGTCCTGATTGTGGCGCTCACCTGCACGGCGCCAAACACGCATACGACCATCATTGGCACCAAGGCAGAAGCGACTCTCATCGCTGAAGACGACACGTCTCCATTCGTCCCTCCATTCACGCCTGTCGCGACACCACTGGAGGCGGGCTGCACGATGTTGGGGCGTGAGCGGAAGACGGCCTAACGGTGTGCGGGACCGTAGCCCAGCTTCATGGAGACGGTTGCGAATGGTCCTCGCCGATATCCCAGGAGCAACAGTGTCCCTAATTTGCTGGGAAGTGGCGGTGCGGTCCCCTACGGCACTGCGTAGGATCCTACGGTCTTGGCGTGCATCCGTGCGTCGCTGCGGTCCGGTCCCAGGTCGACGGGCACGTGCACCTTCCGCCGACCACTGGCGACAACATCGATGTACTGTGGAGACCTCACGCCCCACGTGTTGAGCAATTCGGCGGTACGTCCATCCGGCCTCCCGCATGCCGACTATACGCCCTCGCTCAAAGTCCGTCAACTGCACATACGGTTCACGTCCACGCTGTCGCGGCATGCTACCAGTGTTAAAGACTGCGATGGAGCTCCGTATGCCACGGCAAAACTGGCTGACACTGACGGCGGCGGTGCACAAATGCTGCGCAGCTAGCGCCATTCGACGGTCAACACCGCGGTTCCTGGTGTGTCCGCTGTGCCGTGCGTGTGATCATTGCTTGTACAGCCCTCTCGCAGTGTCCGGAGCAAGTATGGTGGGTCTGACACACCGGTGTCAATGTGTTCTTTTTTCCATTTCCAGGAGTGTATAAGCTGATCACGTCACACTGACCACAAAGAGCAGCACTTTTCTTCATCACACAGTTCAACTCTAGGATGACTCACTAATCAAAATCTGCCTTTTCTCAACAAAACGGCATAATAAGATTTGACACATTGGAACTCACAGTTCACTGAATCAGAGCCAAAGAAACTGGCATACCTGCCTAATATCGTATACGGCCACCGCGAGCATGGAGAAGTGCCGCAACACGACGTGGCATGGACTCAACTAATGTCTGATGTACTGCTGGAAGGGACTGACACCATGAATTCTGCAGGGCTGTCCATAGATCCGTAAGAGTACGAGGGGGTGGAGATCTCTTCTGAACAGCACGTTGCAAGGCATGAACATTATTAAGCATATATGGGCTGACTTGCAACGTGTTATTCAGAAGAGATCTTCACCCCCTCGTACTCTTACGGATTTATGCACAGCCCTGCACTTTTCATGGTGTCAGTTCCCTCCAGCACTACTTCAGACATTAGTCGAGTCCATGTCACGTCGTGTTTCGGAAGTTCTGCATGCTCGTGGGGACCCTAATATGATATTAGGCCGGTGTACCAGTTTCTTTGGCCCTTCAGTGTGTCATGCACAACGGTCCGTTCGCGCGTCATCTATTAATCGGGCGCCCGTCCGTACGGTTTCGAAACGAGAAACAGTTCGCAATATGTTTGTAATGAAACTCTCATTAATTTTTCTGATCTGCCCACTTAATTCTAACACAACATAAAATTACATTATGTTTATAGCAGTGGGGAAACGTATTTAACTCCATTGCTTAGCAAGCAAAAAGAGATACAAATAAGATGACTTCCGTTTTACAGGATTTACATTGTAAACAGTAATATTAATTTTGCCTGATACAGGCTGAACTCTTAACATGAATTTTATTTGGTGTTAATTGCTATTAAGGCCTTCTTATTAAAATTTCAATATTTACGACGATGTAATATTGTTATGTAGGTAATTGAAAGACGTAAACTGCGCAAGTCATACATGTAGTACATGTAGTTTACTCCGCCTATGCTCCATTTCCATGGTGATTGTGAATAAACTCCACTGATATCACTCTCGTCGCTAAGACGGGTTCTTAGTCACTATGTCACTGTCACTGTCACTGTTGTCATTTAATGAAATTATCAGTCCCTCCACCGAATTTTCCAAAAGAGCTTCGTTTGTCATGCTCATTTCTTTATGCTCTACGTATGTCTTCAGAGGTGATGTTCGTTGCTTTAGCCACTGAGGAGGTAAATTTATTATTATTCCTGGCAACATAAACTTTAATTTGAGCCCATATAACACCATTGGGTTCAAATGGCAATGGTAAGATGTTAAGATTGCCGTTTCGTCGATTTCGTATAGGGGCATCTGTGGCATATGGAATTCGAACCACTTCGTAAATGCTACGTGATTAATTTCTTCGTGATAATATCCTGTTTTCTTTGATTTAAAAATCAGGAGACTGCTGTTTGGGAGATGCTTTCTTAAGTCTGCCCCCAACAGAAAGTGTTGTGGCGTGGGAGGAAAGTTTTGGCAATTTCGAGGGGATTTAGCTGCGGCTGCAGATTGAGTGGTGTGGTGGAAAGCGGCCCTGGCCTGCCGCGTGGGTTCCCCTCCTCCCTCCTCCACTCCCCCGCCAACCAGTGTGCTCCCTGTCAATCCTAAATTAATTTAGGACCGACCATACCTACAACGGAGTGGGGGTGGTGCGAAAAAGAAGCGTAGACCACGACGCGGTAATTCACCCAGTATTTGAGAATGAGATACTTAGCGAGTTCCAACAAACTTTACACGTAATTTCAAAACTTTACGAAGGCTTTTCTAGCTACCAAGCCCTAGTAAATGATGAAAGGAAAAAAGTTTAGCGCTTACCACTTGTCCGCTGTTCATGCAGTAAAAGTACCACATGAGGCATGACGTCATAATTCATTACTTCTTTACTACTACTGTGTTCGTGACATTTTGTGGACAGTATGCACATATATCACTGAATGAGACTGCAAAATTATATCATTGTACGACACGTGTTTCAGAAGATATGACGTCATAAACAATGCCGCATCATACAAGACGTTTAAATTTATTATTTCTTGGCCACTAACCCTATTCGCAATAAATTTCGCAAACAGTAGCCACATATCTCGCTGAATATACCCAACATTATCTCATTGTACGACAAATAGTTCAGGAGATATGACGTAATAAACAGTGAGATGCGTGAGAAACTGCCTCATCGTGTATGACATCTAAATTTATTAGTTCGATGCTATTAACCCCATTCGCAACGTATTTTGCAAACAGTAACCACGTATGTCGCTGAATGTACCTGCAAAATTATAACATCGCATGCCCCATATTTCAGGAGGTATGACGTCGTAAACATTAAGCGCAAGGCCAGAGGCTGCGTACTGCGAGTGTGGACACGCAGCTGTAAATAAATATACCTGGACAACTGCAGGTCTGTGTGCCAGTATGGTTATAAAGCGAGTGATCAATTTAAATGGTCAAAAAGGTCCAGACACTGTGCAACAAAGAGAGTATGATGTTTAAAATGCAGCTATTTTCGACGTGCAGTATAGCTCGGACGACACAATACGAAGAAGAACTATAGTTAAACTTACCTGAAAACTTTTTGCACAGAAAAGCAATAACAGTGGCCTCAGGGTTTAGAAAATAAACAAATAATCAAAAATTAAGTGAAATCAATGCCGTGTGGAGCACCAAAAAACGACGATGTACTCTGTTAGTTTATTATGCCACAATGGAGAGGAAAGTTTAAGATCCTTACCTCATACGAAGTGCAGTGCTTAGACTGCCGAAAGGTCGATCAAATCGCTTTCTTCATACCACCGGCAAAGCATTTATCAGCGTCGTCCATGGATTTAGCGTGATGAAATCGTCTCGTGAAAGACTTCTACATATATACTCCGCAAGTAACCATACGGTGCATGGCGGATGGCACTACAAGCCACTTCTAGGCATTTCCTTCCCTTTTCCACTACCAAATAGAGCGAGGGTAAAACGACTGTCTGTAAGTCCCCGTACAAGCCCTAATTTCTCTCATCTTATCTTCGCAATCACGCGAAATGGCGGCAGTTGTATCGTTCTTTAGTCGGCCTTAAACACCGATTCTCTAAATTTTCTCAATTGTGCCTAGAGAAACGAACGTCGTCTTCCATTCAGGGATTACTTTTTGAGTTCACGAAGCATTCCCGTACCTCTTGCGTTCCGATGGAACCTACTGGTCACAAATAAGGGGTGAGGCATTTAACACTGTTCGTCATCGGAATATTTGGCGAGATGGTAATAAACGTTGTTCACCTCACCATTAACATGACGCTCGACCCCCCTGCAGCACCTGATGAAGCAGGAGGGGGGCGGGCGGCGCCTTGAAAATATTAATCAGGAACCTCTATTTTTTATTGTAGATTTGGATTCTTCGTGAAAAAATATGTACATTTTGTATGAAATATTTCTTTCGTTTTGTGACTGATGGCGCTGTAATTGGCAAATATGGAAATCAACTGACAGTTGTTGCAGAAAGGTACCATCTCCAAAAAAAAAAAAAAAAAAAAAAAAAAAAACAAAAAAAAAACCGATTAGGACAATCGAAGCACTTTTTTGATATTTTTTATAATGCTATCATGCGACACCTCCCACAATCGAATGAACCACAAACTATGATCATGTGCTCAGTCCGCGGTCAGACGGTGCAAGTTGCTTCAATGATTCGGACTGTATATATCTCGTCGCAATTCTTCCACCATGTTAACGATTGCAGAGATAGTCGATGTCATTACCCCGAAATCTTGACGAAGCTCGTCAAAGTTATGCTACTCTGTTCTCCGATGAGAATGTTCCGTCTGCAACAACGTTTCGCAATATTGTCCACCTGTTTACTGAAACGGGAAGTGTTAAGCCTAGAGAAAGAGGCCGACCGCGGCCTGTGACGAACGAAAATATCACAGTGAATGTTTTAGCTGCGGTTGCTGCAATTCCTCACATTAGTTCTCCGCAACTTGCGCGAGGTTTAGGAATTTCGCAAAGAAGTGTTCTACGCATACTGTATGCAAGCAAATGAATCCATTTCATCATTGCATCAAGAACTACATGGCGACGATTTTCACAATCGCCTGAATTTCTGCAGCGGGATACGGGAACAACTGGCAGTCAATGACAATTTAATTTCACAGATATTTTTTCTCTGATGAATCAAATTTTACGAATCAAGTGAGTCGACATAAAATGCATTATTGGTCAGTAGAGAATCCCCATTGGGTAAGGCAAGTTGAACATCAACGCCCATGGAGTGTCAACGTTTGGTGCAGTGTTTTAGGTACGCGGGTAATTGGCCCATACTTCATAGAAGGTAATCTGAGTGGTCAAATTTACACTGACATTGTGGACAATGTTTTACCCATACTAATGGACGATGTTTCGCTTCAAACAAGACTGGATATGTGATTTCAACACGATGGACGCCCAGAGCATTATTCGCGACTAGATCAAGATGTTTTGAATCGAAAGCATACGGGTCGATGGACTGGACGAGGATGTTCTCAACTGTGGCCCACGCGTTCACCCGATTTGACATCTGTCGACTTTTTCCTGTGGGAACGGCTAAAAGAGAGAGTTTACACCGATTTGCCAACAACCCCCGAAGATATGGGGCAGCGAATTCACAAAGAATATGCAAACATTAGCGCAGAGTCATTATAAACAACCAACAACGTCTCGAACATTTGTTCTATTGAAACACTTATGAGAAGCAAGGGGACTCACAGTAATCAAGCACCTCGAGATAATGAGAGGCAAGGGGACCCACAGTAATCAAGCACTCACCAAAATTGTGCACCCCGAAGGGAACACGTTACTACTGCTTTCACGTCATTTTTCGTGGGTAACGCTAAATGCAGTCTTAGACTATCAGATAATGTACTTTGATTTTCCCAATCGGATATGTACTTTTGTGAGATATTACTGTTTTGCAACAATTGTCATCCCATTTTCATGTGTGCCGATTACTGCTCCATCTGTCATAAAACGAAAGCAATATTACATACAAAAGTTACACATTTTGTCATGGAGTATCCAAATCTGCAATTAAAAACAGGGGTTCTTCTTTAAGATTTCAAAATCGACTCCCCCTTCCGCCCCCGGTGGTGGTGCAAGGACATCGAGCGTTATGTTAAAGGATGTCCCTCTTCGAGGTGAACAACATTTATTACAAATTTTTTTAATCCGATGTGTAGTTTGCCAAATATTCCGACAAACAGTTTTAAATGCCTCACCCTGTATAGCGGCACGCCTCTGAAGTCGTTAGTTGTATTCCTCCACTCCGATTTTGTTGGGAACACTCGAGCAGTATTCAAGAATGGGTTACACTAGTATTCTATACGCCTTCCCCTTTACAGGTGAGCTACCTTTCCCAAAATTCTCCCAGTAAAACTAAATCGACCATTCGGCTTCCCTTCTACCAACCTCGTGTACTCTTTCCATTTCATATCTCTTCGGAACATTACTCCTAGATATTTAATCGATGTAAATGTGTCAAGCAACACATTGATAATGCCGTGACGGAGAGTTCCATGTCTGGTTTTATTACTCATCTGCATTAATTTGCCGTTAACACGTGTGTTCTTTAACTGTTCCTATTAGCACTTCAGTTATTGAACTTTGACTAAATAGGTGGTGTACAGAGGCGAGATTAAAAGAAACCAAAAAAATTGCCTCACCTGCGGTTTTAAAGGTAAACGAGAGCCTTCAGCGTGCGTCCAGTGAGTATCATATTTCGACAGATGACCTACCACTGGTCGTGGCAGCGACGGGAAGATTTTGACGTTACTGGCAATTCATTATTCCCTTCAAAGATTCTGAAACTCGCTCGATACATTTCCTTACTCTTCTCGGAGTCATTGACTTTCCTCACTCCAAATTGTGCAGTGAGCTTAGTCATTTTTAGTTTCTCTGCATTGTATTTTATGTAACCAATGAGTTGATGTTTTGTTTTCTTAATATTTCTATTGAATTCATTCAGTTTTTATTCCAAAATACTTAGCCTATGATATTTTTGTTATCGATAAACATAAGAAAATTTGGTTCTCAATCACAAATCTCCGAAAATTTTCTGGTCAGCCTTCTGACCGAGTTGATACGGCCGTCCACGAATTCCTCTCCTGGGTTAACCTCTTCATCTCAGAGAGGCATTTGCACCCTACGGCCTCAATTATACGCTGGAGGTACGCCAATCTCTGTGTTTCCTTAGCTCTTCATCCTCTACAATCCCCCTGGTACCAAGGAGGTTACTCCGTAATGTTTTAACTCATGGCCTATCATCTCGTTCCTTCGTCCTGTCAGTGTTTTCCATTTGTTCCTTTCTTCCCCGATCCTATGGAGAACCTCCTCGTTCCTTATTTCATCAGGAGAACACTCAGTTTTCAACATTCTTCTGTAGCATCACATCTCAAACGCTTCAACTCTCTTCCGTACCGGTTTTCCTGCAGCCCATGCTTCACTAACAAACAATGCTGTGCTCCAAAAGTACATTCTCAGGAGTTTCTTCGTTGAATTGGGGCCTATGTTCGCTACCAGGAGACTTGTCTTGGCCAAGAATGCCCTCTTTGCTTTTGCTAGTCTACTTTTTATGTCCTCCTTGCTTCGTACGTAATGGGTCATTTTGCTTTCAAAATAGTAAAGTTATTTCCCTTCGGCTACTTCGTGATCACTAACTTAGATGTTTAGTTTCTCGCTAGTCTCATTTCCGCTACTTCTCATTACTTATGTCCTTTTTCGGTTTTTTCTCAGTGCATATTGTGTACTCACTAGACAGTTCATTCCATTCAACAGATCCTGCAATTATTCTTCACTTTCACTAAGGGTAGCCATGCCATTAGAGACTCTTATTACTGATTTTTAGATGAACACACCGCCTTTTGCCTATGTTGTTGTTTATTTAATTACGAACCGCTGGCGTGTGTGGCCGAGCGGTACTAGGCGCTTCAGTTTGGAACCGCGCGAACGCTACGGTCGCGGGTTCGAATCCTGCCTCGGGCATGGATGTGTGTGGTGTCCTTAGGTTAGTTAGGTTTAAGTAGTTCTAAGTTCTAGGGGACTGATGACCTCAGATGTTGAGTCCCATAGTGCTCAGAGCCATTTGAACCATTTAATTACGAACCAGATTTCGGCTTTTTTGCCATTTTCAAGTGACTCTAAGTACATGTCATAAAATGCCGAAACTTGGGTCGTAATTAAATAAATAACAATGCAGTCAAATGGTGGTATGTTCGTTTAATAATTATTGTATGACTGTTGCTCAGCAACATCAAAAACTGTTTAATCACTGATATACTGTCACCTTGAATTTTAATGCGATTTTCGAATGTTTATGTTTTTTTCGTCATTGCTTCTTCGATGTATAGACTGAACAGTAGGGCGGAAAGACTTCATTTCTGTCTAACATCCTTTTAATTCTAGCACTTCCTTCTTCTTCCTCCGGTAATAATGTTCCCTCTTAGGATGTGTACATATCGTATGTTACCAGACTTTCCCTATAGCTTGTGTATTGAACCGGGGACCTAGAAACGACGGAGAGGCTTCGTCCTCGCCGTGGCCCTCAGTGGTTCACAACCCTCACAACAGGCTACAGCAGTCCACTCACCCCACCGCCGCCCCACACACAACCCAGGGTTATTGTGCGATTCGGTCCCAGTGGATAGCCCCCGCCCCTCCCCCCTCCGCTCCTCAGGGAACATCTCATACCAGAAGAGTGTAATCCCAATGTTCGCGTGGTAAAGTAATTATGTGGTACGCGTACGTGGAGACAGTGTTTGCGCAGCAGTCTCCGACATAGTGTAACTGAGGCGGAATCAGAGGAACGAGCCCGCATTCGCTGAGGCAGATGGAAAACCGGCTTAAGAACCATATATAAGCTTTCCGGCACACCGGACCTCGACACTAATCCGCCGGGTGGATTCGTGTCTGAGACAGGCACTCCTTCCCTCTCGGGAAGCAGCGCGTCAGACCGGCGGCTAGCCGGGCGGGCTCCCTATAGCTTACTCCTATTTTTCTCGAAAAATGTAACGTCTCATACTATTTTACATTCTCGAACTTTTTTTCTAGGTCGCAGATCCTATGAGCGTGCCTTGACTTTTCATCACCTGGCTTCCGTTATCAGCCGCAACCTCAAAACTGCCCACCTGGTGCCTTTACCTTTTCTAAAGCCAAACTGATCGTCATCTAACACATGTTTCTCTTCCGTTCTTCTGTGAATTGCTCTATCAGCAGCATGGATACATGAACTGTAAAGCTGATTGTGCGATAGTTCTCGCACTTTCGTTACCACTTGCCCCAATGATTTTACGAATTCGGATGGAATGTTATCTATCGCATCTGCTTTATTTGATCTCAAGTCTTCCAGAGCTCTTTTATGTTCTGACTCTGATACTGGATCCCCTAAGTCTTCCACATCGACTTCAATTTCTTCGTCTACTACGTCATCAGACAATTCCTCTCCCTCACAGAGGCCTTCAAACTACGGTTTGCAGCAAGAAATGCTCTCTGTTCTGCATTTATCAATGGAATTATCATTCCTCTCTCAATGTTACCATACTTGCAGTTAATTTACCTAAGGTTTTTTAACTTGTCTACTTACTGAGTCAGTCCTCCCGACGATCATTTGTTTTGCGATTTCTTCCCATCTTTCCTGCAGCTGTTTCACTATGGCTGCCTTCCATGCACTTCTTTATTTACTTCATTCCTAAGGGACTTGTATTGAAGTATTGTACTTCTTTCTTTCATTGATCAGTTCAAGTATTCCTTCTGTTACCAAAGGTTTCTTCGCAGTTATCTTCCTTGCACCTGTGTCTGCCCGTCTAACATTTATGAGTGCCTCTTTAGAGACGTCTACCCCTTTCAGTTCAACTGCCTAATCTGGTGTTTCTTAATGCAGTATCCACTTTCTTAGCGAATTTCAAACGCGGCTGATCATGCTTTTCAGTATTTCAGTATCCCACTTCCATTCACTCTGATTCTTCCGGACGATTTTCTTAAACTTCAGTCTGCTCTTCACGATTACTAAAATGTGATCTGAGTCCGTATCAGCCCCTGAGTACGCTTTACAATCCAATATCTGACTTCGAAATATCTGCCTGACCACGAGGTAATGCAAGTGGAATCTTCCCGTATCTACCTTCCTCTTGCAAGTATACCTCAAATGGTTCAAATGGCTCTGAGCACTATGGGACTTTACTTCTGAGGTCATCAGTCCCCTAGAACTTAGAACTACTTAAACCTAACTAACCTAAGGACATCACACACATCCATGCCCGAGGCAGGATTCGAACCTGCGACCGTAGCGGTCGCGCGGTTCCAGACTGTAGCGCCTAGAACCGCTCGGCCACCTCAGCCGGCGCAAGTATACCTTCTCCACAGGTTATTCTAGAACAGCGTATTCGCTATTACTGGCTGAAATTTATTGCAGAACTCAATTAGTCTTGCTCCTCCTTCGTTTCTATTACCAAGCCCATATTATGCCGTAATCTTTTCGTCCACCTCTTCAGCTACAGTCGCAATCCAGTCTCCAATGACTATTAGACTTTCATCTCCCTTTACATACTGTGCTGCTCGTTCAATATCTTTGTATACTTTCTGTATCTCTTCGTTTTCTACTTGTGACGATGCATGTGTAGCTGAACTATCGGTGTTAGCGTTAGCTTGGGGTCGAATCTGGTGAGAACAACTTTGTCACTGAACTATCCACAGTAGCTCGCTCTCTGCTCTACTCTCCTGTTCATAATGAATCTTACTCCATTTACACCATTTTCTACTCCTGTTATTATTACTCTATATTAGTCTGACCAGAAATGCTTATTCTCTTTCCATTTCGTTTCACTGACACTCACTACATCTAGAATGAGTCTTTGCATTTCGTTTTCATATTCTCTAGCTTTCCTACTACATTCAAACTGCTCACATACCAAGCTCCGAATCGTACATTGTTATCCCGTCGTTGGTTGATCCATCGTTTTTTCATTGTCACCTCCCCCCATGGCAGTCCTCACCCAGACATTTGAACGGGGTCTAACCCGGGATTTTTCGATTACAGGCCCTATGTCGCGTGGATACACATTATGTGACTAAAGCAATGATTTCTATTTCCTTCTGCATCCTCATGTCGTTGATCATCGCTGATTCTTCCGCCTTTTACGGGCAATTTCTGGACCCAAGGACAGGATAGTGCCCTGAACATCTGTCTGCTCCTCTTCCTTCTTTGACAAGGCCCAGAACGAAAGTGGCTTGTTATGGCGAAAGTCTTCAGCCACCATATCTGGTGATTTTTTATTCAAAATGTAAACAGTGGCTTGGTTCGAAGCTAGGTTCTCGGATGTTTTTATTACTACTCAAAGACTGGTCCATTACAATTTCATCCATTTATCCACAAACACCTGCATTTACTTCTTGTTACAGGAATATATCTGTAATACGAGATGTGGTAGAGTAAACCCATGTTTCATTTTTTGCATTTCTTTTTTTTAAATTTTAATTTTAGGCAAGTAGTGAACCGTTAATGGCCAAGCATACGGTCAAACGTTTCTCTCTGTCTTTCTCTCTATCCTTCTTGTGTGTGTGTGTGTGTGTGTGTGTGTGTGTGTGTGTGTGTGTGTGTGTGTACCAATACATCTGTTCTGTGTTGCTCTCTTCGTTTTTGTTTCCTTACCCACAATTAATATCTCAGCTCCAGTATCACGTCTTGCTTTAGAACATAACGTAAATGTGATAAGCAGGTCATCAATTACCAATCAGAGTAATTGTGTCTACTATTACCGAAATTATGATACTTCATTTGATTTCGTTCTTAAAGAAAGATATACAACAGGAAACAAACATAAATCAAGTTTGCCAGATCAGCATTTAACGTAGTTCCGGGAAACTAATTGCAGTTCATTCGCCTAAGACCCACAGAGGCTCTAAGCGTAGAAGTATGTCAATTCTGTTTGGATCGTTCATATCTCTATATGCGCGGATATATCAAACGTAGCTGTAAGCACGCAGTTGTTGATCGAAATGCATACCAGAATTAACGGCCACTTGAATGGCTTTCGCAAAGAGGTAAGCTGATGGTTATGGACGACTGCTTTTATCCGCCACTAGGTGTTTACCTTGCCCTAGATCAACTTGCTACCGCGGAAACCAACCTCCATCGCATAAATTTCACGCGTGAGATGAGAAATGGTGCACTGGGTGTGCTCTTTTAGAGTTTAGAGCAGTGGTTCCAAAATCTTTCTGACACAACTACCCATTGACGAAAACATACAAAAATCAATACCGTCAACACATGAAAAAACAAAACTGTTTGAACGGGACTATTTTCAAAATTACAGGAAATTAGATAACATTACATAACTTTCAACAAATAAAACAGTCGTGTTTGTAGGTGTTACATTAAACTGAGAAGTAATGAAAGTGAATGAACTGATTAGTATTGTTTATTCCTATCTATCCTTTTTGTATTCAGATTGACCTCGGACAATGCACATCTTAAATCTTGTTCCAAGTTTCGTCGGTTCCTTCGTTTTGTTTTCATTGAAACTGTAGTCGCAAATCCACTCTCACACCTATAAGTTGTGGAGAATGGAATCGCTATTCTCAAGGATTTTTCTGATAATAATAGATCATTGTCGCCAAACTTTCTTCATAGTCTTACTAGGTCAGTTTTAAAGAAATCTATTTTCAATGTGTTGTCTTCACTTAATTCGAAAAATTCTGCTTTGGCTTGAATTTCACTACCTGAAATTATTCCTTCTTAACTGAAAATGGTCTTCCAGTCCAGGAATTTACTTGTTGATTCTCCAATTCGGGATATTAGTTACTATTATTTTTTTTACCATTCCGTTGTCGCCCTTTTCAGAAACAAAATAATTTTTTGACGAATCCAGGGGAATCTATGCAACATCTTGCCGCTTAATAGCCGTCGTGCTTCTACGTGGAACAAGAGCACAACTTGCCTTTCTGCTCATAACATGACACAGGTAAGCTACTTCTGAAAATTTTTGTTATGCTATCTAAGAAGTTGGTAATATAATTTTAACTATGTTATCCATTACTTATTGCTTTTCAGAGACACACAGGAGAATATATCAAACAGTGTTTTGAAAAAAGAAAAAAATCCGTTGATAGAGAAAGTGTCGTAAGTATTTCCACTGACAATAGTAGCAACATGGAAGCTGTTGTAGAGCTATCTTCGGGCTGGTCCCGGCGGAGGTTTGAGTCCTCCCTCGGGCATGGGTGTGTGTGTTTGTCCTTAGGATAATTTAGGTTAAGTAGTGTGTAAGCTTAGGGACTGATGACCTTAGCAGTTAAGTCCCATAAGATATCACACACATTTCAAAATTTTTGAAAAGCTATCTTTGGGGAAAAGCAAAAGAATTCCCTGTGCTGCGCATATGATTAATTTGATAACTGATGGTGTTCTGAAACTAATTCAAGTTTTGAAATTTGGTCGACCGAATAAAAATAATTTTAAGAGATTTTAAGCACTGTGTCAGCGCTTCCGATGAGCATAGATCAAAGCAAGAAGGAGAAGTAAAAAAAGAAGGCCAAATACTAATGCTCAATCAAGCAGTAAGCACTCGGTGGAACTCATGCCTGGGCATGATACCAAGGTTTTTGCAACTATCTTCAACTGTCGGAAAAGTGAAGACCCAGTCATAATGTGCCAGCCAAGGTGGCAGCTTAACGATGAACTGTACAACGTGATTTAGTTGCACTTCTTTTTCCATTTAAAATGACGACAGAAGAACTAAGTAGAGCGAAATATATAACAGCCAGTTTGAGACATAAATTTGAAGACAACACACCGTCTACAGCAATCGGAATATCTGTGCAAAACGACTTATTAAAAAGCATAATTAACCGAGTGGCGCCTTTGGAACACAACATGTTTTTTGCCAAAGCTACTGTAATTGATCCGCGTTTCAGTAGACTTTACTTCAGTTCCACATCAGCTGTTTCTGAGGCCATTTCATATCTAGTCAATTAAATTACTATGGAACATAAAAGGAAATGAACTCTATTACTTTCTGTACGAGCTATTCCCCGTGGGATGGAAGAAGTCAGGTCATCGCTTTGGGTAGAAATGAGAAAATGCTCTTAAAAAATATGTCAATGAAGTGCATGATACCATGCCAACACGTAATGAGGCAATATTTAGATGGGTGTAATATTTCAAGATCTTGCATTGGCCACAGATTGTGGGCAGAATCCAAGAATTTTATTCCTGTGTTGTCAGAAGTAGCTTTAAAATATTTGGTTTCTTCAGCAACATCAGTTGCTTCTGAGCGTGTTCTACATCTACATCTACATCTACATCTACATTGATACTCTACAAATCACATTTAAGTGCCTGGCAGAGTGTTCATCGAACCACTTTCACAATTCTCTATTATTCCAATCTCCTATAGCGCGCGGAAAGAATGAACACCTATATCTTTCCGTACGAGCTCTGAGTTCCCTTATTTTATCGTGGTGATCGTTCCTCCCTATGTAGGTCGGTGTCAACAAAATATTTTCGCATTCGGAGGAGAAAGTCGGTGATTGGAATTTCAGAAGATTCCGTCGCAACGAAAAACACCTTTCATTTAATGATGTACAGCCCAAATCCTGCATCATTTCTGTAACACTCTGTCCCATATTTCGCTTCCACAGTAAATCCCGAAGTTCCAAATAACAGGAACAGCCAAACAGCTGAACATATTACACAACGAGTGTTTTTAAAAACACTTCCTGAAAAATACTGGAATGTTAACTGGAATGAAACATTGCACGACAATGCAACATGTACACAGTCGTTAAATAACACAAGAGTTGACCAAAAAAGTGTCTTAATACAAGCGTTTCATCTGCACAAAGTCCTATTATTTACTTACAAACTTTCATATTAAGTGTTTTTATTTCAGTTCTTGTCCTAAGGGGCTGCTAGCTTGTTGATGTACAGAATATTTAATAATAAATCAATAGTTAAGTGTATAACTCTAAGACCGGCAGTACATTTACAATGTGTAGCCAACATTTTTGTAGACTAATACGATGATAATCTTTTCCTCCGATACGTTCGATATATCGATATTTTTTCGATATATCAAAGGCCGATAACAAAAATTTTTGATAGAGATATAGCTGACTCCTGGTATTTTTAAAAATATCAACAGTCCTACTTGGGACGCAAAGCGGCTACACGCTCTCACAGAGCTGCGTCTGGAGTGCAACTCAAATAAATCCGTGACACTTGATCGTGAATCTGGAGTGTACGGGACAGTATTTTGTACGCGTTTTGAATCCTACCAAAAGTGGGTTATCAGACTCAATGTTGCGGAACACTGCCAATGCGAGCGTGAGTCAGCGACAAGTGAATATCACGCTGCACCACGATGCGGAATACACCGTGACAAGTCACATCTCACGTATTCCATAAACGATTTTCTGTTCGCAAGCATAGCGATCTGGTGACGGCCGGCGTTCGCTTTATGGCAGTGTCATCTTATTAAGAATAAAGTGCAAACGCAAAGAAAGCAGGACTCTAAAGATAATAATGATCACATGTTGTTGTTGTTGTGGTCTTCAGTCCTAAGACTGGTTTGATGCAGTTCCCCATGTTACTCTATCCTGTGCAAATTTCTTCATGTCCATAAAAATGAAAAAGAATGCGATGACTGGCAATGAGTTGCAGGTGGTATCGGCTGCAAAATGGACGGAGCAACAACACTAATCACTAATCACAGTCGTTGATATATTTTGGATATACTGAATATATACATCAGTCTGGTAAACGGATCTCTAGTTGCGATACGTGCAAAGTTCTCAGACGTCATTCGTTAAAAAATTTTTGAACTCTCTTTCTAGCCAGCAAGCTGTCCGCTAAAAACATTATTTCTGCCGTACACTGCCCTACTTTACAACTCTGGAGTTACCCACTGATGACGGCTTTTTCATCTTCTTAAATGACATTACAGCACATTACGATGTGTACGGGTCGTCTAGGTAGAACGGCTCCCACACGTCATATTTGGTTTAGGTGCTCCATGGTGGACGGAGGGACTGACAGTGCAAACAAATAAATGACACACCATTGTACACTTTATTGCTTTGCGACACTTAACTAAACTTTTACAGCAACTCGTTGGATGTGCTTGCGGACAGATACAAAGAAGCAGTAGTTGTCTAGGCGTGTGTCACTCAATACAATGTCAACAAGACTATGTCCGTCCTGGGCGCTACACTGTCAATCACTGTAGTAAACACTTCACTCTATGCGAAGACTATAAGCGACTCCACTTGTAAACCAAGTCTCGCAGCCTGATCTCCACTACGAACTGTGGCTATGAAACAGCAACCCTGGAACTCCGTACTAGAGCTGTTGTACGTCAACCCGAACATGAAACACGTTGCCGGCGCTTATCACGATGCGGAAGTCCGTCTCATTGACGACGGCGCGGATATTGCTGATTGGGGCGCTCTTGTGGTTGGCGTCGAACTTTAAAGCGCATGACGGAAACTGTCTCAAAGGGCAATCTCCGGTTGCGTCCATTAGCGAAGACACAACACAGTAAGTTGTGGCAATCACTGAAATCTGTGTTCGCAAGATAGAACGGATCAAGTTATAGTTGCACAAAACATAAAAACTTTTACTTTGCCTTAAGGGGCTCCGGAAAGGCTCAAAATCATGAAAAGTTCAATTTTTACTTTTTTGCGTTTTCTGAATCTGCAGACTATTACCTTTTAATAGATATATAATTTATTCAATTCTGAAGACTACAACTATTTTTAAATTTTTTTTGAAATGTGTTCTACATGGGCGTGACCCACTGTGGCGCTGTTAAACTGCTGTCAAATGGTGTTATTATTAACGTCCGTGTTCATCAGGTACATTTTCGTGATGTGAGATAAAGTATTTGTTGTGGCTAACCTGTGATGGTTCAATATATATCGCTGGTGTGATTGTCGATTGTTTCATGTTTATTTACTCTGTCGTTATCTCGAAAATGTTCGTAATTAATTCTGTTTCTTGAGTCTCTGTTTTGTTGAAGTATAATAATGAGTAAAAGTAAAGTTATTAGAAATCCTCTGAAGGCTTTTAAGAAAAGGAGAAATGTTGGAAAGCCAAAGGTATGTGTTATTACTGTAAACAATAAAGACGATGAAAATCCCCAACATAGCTTGAGTCCCAAAGAAGAAGACAGTTGGTGTAAATATAACAAAGGATTGCTAACTGGTGAAGTGTACACTCATAAGCATAGTCTGCCTCATGCAATAATGGAGGTGATAAAACCTATTTTCAGAGACTTAGCAGCACCTGAACTGTTGAAAAAGTGTATTCACGGAAAAACTCAAAACCCCAATGAAAGTGTAAATAGTGTTATATGGTCGAGAATCCCCAAGACTGTATTTATTGGAATAGAAACACTTCACTTTGGTGTGTATGATGCTGTGGCGACTTTCAATGATGGCAACATTGTAAGGTGCAAGGTATTTAGAAATATGGGAATGAAGATAGGTTCTAACATGGTACGAGCGATGCTTGCTTTAGACAAGGAACGCCTTCGGGCTGCAGACAGGGCTGTAAAGAGTCTAGAAATACAAGCAAGAGTAAACAGGAGGAGGAACAAGAGGAAGCTGGAGGAGGAGTTTGTAGAGGATGAAGATAATCCATCCTATGGACCTGGAATGCACTAAAAAGTTAATCAAATCTTTGTCGCTCGATTCCCAAAACTTTTATTTTCTCATACTAATTACATGTTTTCTGAGGATCTTCCAAACATATTTGTTTCAAACTTTTAGTAAATGTTACACAGTACCTTCTGCATAATTTAACACAGCCTTTTTCCAAAAAACTGTATATTTTTTAATATATAAATAAAAAATTGCAAAAAAATGTTGTGAATTTTCATTACAATTGAAAAAAAAAATCATCTTTAATAACTGAACTAAAATTTTGTAAAATCCCTGTGTTAAGTTGTAGCCCATATTCCAATAAATAATCTGTAAAAAGTTCAACTTCCTACCTCAAATACTTTGTGAGGAAAGATGTAATTTATAAGCGTTATTTTAACATTGCAAGTATAGGGCGTTCCGGAGCCCCTTAAAAGGATCAAAGTAAAACAATATGGCTGTAGGCCCAGTTAAGAAAACTTGAGATACCCCCTGGGCTGAAGGCCAAAAACTACACCAAAAACAAGAACGGCTGAAGGCCTGAACACAAGTTATAAAAAAAATGCTTTAAAGAATACAAATGGCTCAAGGCCTTACTTAAAAAGTATTTCACATAAATACTCGGTTGAAGGCCACACACAAGACATTGAACAACACAGGGCTTAGGGCCTGGGTAACTAGAATTTCAGATAGAGCAAATTAAAAAAAAATTGTTTCAGACAAATGAATCTTCAAATTTTAATTTGAGACAGCTGAAGGCCTTATCTTAAAAATATTTCACGTAAAAGCTTGGCTGAAGGCCACACACTGGACGTTTAACAACTCACGGCTTAAGACCTGGATAACAAGAATTTCAGATAGAACAAACTTTCGAAATTTAGTTTTTAAGCAAATCAATCTTTAAATTTTAATTCTGGTCCTCTGAAAGCCTTATTTTAAAATTGAAACAAACTAAATCAATAGACAGCTGAAGGCCTCGCACAGTACTTCAGACTAAAATGAAAATCACAATCTAAAACCAACAGAATAGTGGTGCTCAGAAATGTTCCAAGGGTTGGCCTGAGAAGGTAACTGTAACGTAAGGTGTGGTGAGACAGGCAGCCAAGAATAAGGTTAAATAATTGGATGGCGACCTGACCCAGGGACGGTTGAAGGACCGACCAACAACCTAATCAGTTCCCATCCGCCCGATCAACGGCACGACAACGGAAAGTATCAGCCAAGGATGAAGATACCAGCAGCACTACATCTTCAAAATTGGCGCCTAAAAACAGTGAAAGCAGAATAATCACTCTAAGAAAAAAATATGAACAAACAACCAAAACGCTGTCGAACTACACATTGTGCTGGACAGTATCAACATGGCGAGGAAAAACACACTGCCGGAAAACTACGCTAACGAGCAGGAGAGGTAACTGGGGCGTTAACGGCCACAAGGCAGAAAATACCGCTGCTGCACTTCACTGATAAGTAACAACCAATTTAATAGTTAAAGACCATACAGGAAGACGACTGCAAAAGTTCACTGACTCCTACACAACAGATGTTGCTGCTAGCCGGAACGGCCCGGGAAGCAACAACCGGCAATGAACAAAGAGATATCACAGCAGTTGACGTTTCATGACAGGTTAACCAATCACACAACTTCAGTGTCCAGGTATGGTGGGCAACGATCTTTGTAGCTGTCGCATCTAGCGCCTCACAATCCGATCGCGTGTGCACGCCGCAAGCGGTCGCGGCCTGACCTCACGCCGCGGAGGCTTCCTCGCTGCTCTGTCCCAACCGACTGACTCCATGCTGTATGCAAACAGCACTGAAATAGCTACTCAGTCAAAACCACACAAGCTACACATGATTCCACAAGAACACTTCCACAAACAACTTGATCAACACCAAAACCAATGACTAACGGACAACATGGACGAATCTCAAGTCGACACACACGGAGAACCCAGAAGCGGTCGGCGACCAAATACACGTCGTCCGATGAGACGACCGACCGAACGACCAACCAAGGTCGTCTCCACTCACGTCATGTGTGTCCTCAACGGTCGGGCGAGTCATGGCTGTCCGGACCTCACTGCTGTTCTGTCCTGACTGAACTCCAGACACACGCCGACCTGGAAATACTAGCGGTCGCTTCAAAGATAATATGACAGTCTTCTTCTCGATAAGTGCTGCTGGCTCTGAGCGCTATGGGACTCAACTGCTGTGGTTATCAGGCCCCTAGAACTTAGAACTACTTAAACCTAACTAACCTAAGGACATCACACACATCCCTGCCCGAGGCAGGATTCGAACCTGCGACCGTAGCAGTCGCACGGTTCCGGACTGCGCGCCTAGAACCGCGAGACCACCGCGGCCGGCTGATAAGTGCTGCTGCTGCCACTCATGGGCAGGCAAGCCAGCAACTTAGTGACGCCAGTAAATCGAATAAGAAACGAGGCGGCAGTACTGTAAAGACAAGATGACAAGCAATAAACGGCATTAACACGAGCCACGCATGGCTCACTCACAGTCTTGACTCGCTGCAGCTGGATCCTGTGTGCACTCCAAAGGGAACCACTTTGTGGGTCGCGGTGCAGTTCTGCACAGCTCTGTGCTTCGCGAAGCACCTCTGTCCAGATTGACCACTCATGAATGCACCACATCCTTTGACTTTCATATGGATGGAACGATTACGTCGTGACGCTCACATTGTGGATGCGGCGTAACATATTCAGATTTTACTAGTTTAGACGCACTTAAGACTGGCAAACAAATCTACACTGGCGAGGAAATGGATAGGTGTTTCACGATAATAAGATATTGTATTTAGATTTGTTAGCTACATACCATACCCAGCAATGTATATGCTAAAAGGCACGACTCGAAAAGTATCAGCATTGCTCATAAACGTTGCTGGATTCTTGAGCTTCCTAACAAGGAAATATATATGAGCACAGTCCTCGTGACTCCTTAAATATGGATTTAGAAATTTCTTGCAGATGATTGCAGAAGATTGTGAAGAGATTGTTGTTGTTGTTGTGGTCTTCAGGCTAAAGACTGGTTGATGCAGCTCTCCATGCTATTCTATCCTGTGTAAGGCTCCTCGTCTCCTAGTAACTACTGCAACCTATATCTTTCTGAATCTGATTACTGTATCCATCACATGGTCGCCCTCTACAATTTTTACCCACGCATGCTTCCATCTAGTACTAAACTGGTGATCCCTTGATACCTCATAATGTGTCCTACCAGCTGATACCTTCTTCTAGTCATGTTTTAGCACAAATTTCTCTTCTCCCCAATTCTATTCAGTACCTCCTCATTAGTTACGTGATCTAACCATCTAATCTTCAGCATTCTTCTATTCTCTTCTTGTCTAAACTGTTTATCGTCCATTATAGACTTCCATAAAGGCTACACTCCAGGAAAAAACTTTTAGAAAAGTTTTACCAATCTTTACATCTATATTCGATGTTAACAAATTTATCTCCTTCAGGAATTCTTTCTCTATTCTATATTTTATATTCTCCCTACTTCATCCATCATCACTTATTTTGCTATCCAAATAGCAAAACCCATTTACTACTTTAAGTGTCTCATTTCCTAATCTAATTCCCCCAGCATCAACCGATTGAATTCGATTACAAACCCATTATCCTCGTTTTCCTTTAGTTGATGTTCGTCTTATACCATCTGTTGAAAACACTCTCTATTCCGTTCAATTGCTCTTCAAGTTCTTTGCTGTCTCTGATAAAATTACAATATCATCTTTTTCGTTTCTTCTCCATGGACCTAAATTCATACTCCAAATTTATCGTTTATTTCCTTCACTGCTAGCTCAATATACGGACTGAATAAGATTGAATAACATTGTGGATAGGCTACAACCCAGTCTCACCCCCTTCTCAACCACTGCTTCCCTTTCATGCCCCTCGACTCTTATAACTGCCATCCGGTTTCTATAAAAATTGTAAATAGCCTTTCGTTCCCTGTATTTTACCCCTGCCACCTTCATAATTGGAAGGAAAGTGTTCCAGCCAACATTGTCAAAAGCTTTCTCTAAGTCTAAAAATGCTATAAACGTATGTTTCCCTTTCCTTAGCCTATCTTCTATGAGAAGTCGTAGTGTCAGCAATGCCTCGCGTGTTCCTACATTTCTCAGGAATCGAAACTGATCTTCCTCGAGGTCGGCTTCTACCAGTTTTTCCATTCTTTGTATAGGATTCGAGTTAGTAGTTTGCAACTGTGACTTGTTAAATTGGTAGATCGGTAATTTTCACAACTGTCAGCACTTGCTTCTTTTGGAATTGGAATTATTAGGTTCTTCTTGAAGTCTGAGGGTATTTGCCTGTCTCATTCATCTTACTCACCAAATGGAAAAGCGTTGTCATGGCTGGCTCTTCCAAGGCTATCAGTAGCTCTAACGGAATGTAGTCTACTCATGGGGCCTTATTTCGACATAAAACTTTCATGCTTTATCAAATTCTTAACTCTGTATCATGTCTCCCTTCTCATCTTCATTTACATTTCTTCCATTCTCACCCATTTCTATAATATTGCCCCCAAGTAGATCCCCCTTGTATAGACCCTCTATATACTCCTTCCACCTTTCTGCTTTTCCTTCCTTGTTTAGGATTGGTTTTCCATCTGCGCTCTTGATTTTCATACAGGTGATTCCCTTTTCTGCAAAGATCTATTTAAGTTTCCTGTAGGCACAATCTTCTTACCTCTTAGTGATATATGCTTCTACATCTTCACATTTGTCCTCTAGCCATCCCTGCTTAGCCATTTTGCACTTCCTGTCGATCTCATTTTTGAGACGTTGTTGGGGGTGCTTTTAGGAAAAACCCAGCAATTTCAGACTCTCAATTTCCGGTTCCTTCATATCAGCAGTCACACTTCAGGCTCAGCAAGTTCTTCGAACGATAGATTACTTGTTACTTAACCTCAAAGTATCATAACAAATATGACGAACAATGAACACACAGTCACTGCGATTTGGGACTGTAACGATCTGAAGAATCAATTATTTTTACCGAAAAGTTTCCCTGCAATCGTCTGAGTACGGCTGCATTAAGAAAAATGTGCGAATCCAGAATCTGCGGTATTTATTTTAATGTATAAAGTAATACATTTACCTACAAGTACTTCAGCATGGGATGTAGCTTCGTTACATATAGAATTTTTTTCAGCAGTGCAGCAGATGACTCTACTACAGCTTTCTAAAACCTGTATAAGGACACAATTCTTTGCGTGGCAGGGCGAAAAAGTCTGTCACAGAGAGTCCGTGGCAAAGAATTGTCGCAATAAGTCCGAACAATAAATCAGTGCGTACTAACAGCGAGCTTTACAGGAGTAGTGCTGTCACGGGCCACTCGTCTAGATCAAGCGTGATCAGGAGGCGACTCAGCGAGCATGAGCATCGTGATGAAATGGAGCGACGTGACAGCAATATGTAGCGCAAGCTGAACGCATATTTTTGGGGCATGACCTGGTGTTGAATTTGTTGTAGCAAGCGAAGTCACTCATCTCTCTCTGATGACCATATTGCAACAAAATACATCTCGTAGATATCTATAAGGACTTCTCACACTGAATTTCCTCCATTTGACCAGCCCGCAACCACGATTATACCCGCTATTTGAAATCATAGTCCTTCGTGCGCAACTTATATACTGCCGTGAAAAATCTGGCTTGAAGAACACGCGGAACGCAAGGTGACCATGTTTTTGAAGCAACAAAGGGGGATTTTTAAAATTTTTCTAAATGAAATGGACGAACGAGAATGCGTAAAACTGTTTTGTAAGTATGAATGTTTCGAAACTAGGCCTAATAATAAATAAATAATGTGTAAGTTACATATATTGCAGCTCAGCTTTCACTCCAGCCATACAGCCCCGTAGAATTATTAGTGTAGGAGTAATTCCTTATTGATTTTTTGCTGCACTTTATCACATAATATTTTGTAGAAATTTACGATTAAAGATCACTTTCTTAATCAACATTCCTTTCAAAGTTTGTACTGAAAAACATGTTCTTCTTACTTGTCCACAAACGATTCCTATGAGAAAACACTCGTTGTGTGGGGCCGATAGTTCCGGGTGGAAAAGGAAGAAATTCTAATATTTTAAGAAAATTGGTGTAAGGCGCAATATTCATATTACAATGTGAAATGATCTCTATCCAACAGTCACTATGTGATGCTGCTTGCAGTTTCAAATTGTCTAATATTTTAAGGTGACATATATTGTTTCACATAGACCACTTCGCTATATTATAAATAAAGAAGCCATTACACTGATGTACTTCTGCCTTAACTGTTATCCATCTGCAGTCCCACAAACTCTCAACGTGTTTAAGCAACTTATCTAAATATTCAGCTGCAGTTTCATAAAGTGTTTGGACATGCCGTTCAAATTTACCAGTTTCTGATGATAATTTCTCTTTTTCCAATTTACCAAGAATTGATCTGAAAGCCGATGTTATGAAAAACTCCTCACACTTGGAAACTAAAGTGGCTTTTAACAATTTAACACAGAAATTACTTCAAAAACAGTGATTGTTTCATCTTCCATCTTGTTTCATCTGTAATCTGATGTGTGGTTGTGAAGAAAGTGCAGTCAAGCTTCTGAGAATGGATTTTCAAAGAATAACTTCTGATGTTCTAAATATGATTTCAGAGTAACAGGCACAGTCAGAAGACGTTCGACCGCAAGCCATGTTATTTTATTATAGATTAAAACATGTTTCATTCCTGGAAGGCAAATTTACAAGATTCTAGATTTTCAACTCTTACAGCATACACACAGAAAGAATAATATATTTTAGAAACAATGCCTTCAGTATGAGTAGGAAGCACATCAGCAGCCATCTCGATGGTATTGTGGAATATATGGGCAGCACACCCAACACCAAGTAAGTTGTGGCCTAAATTTCCTCTCATTTCTGTGAAGAATGTGTTGACCCCCTTTCTAGATACGCCACCAAAACTGGAGTTCGTATTATCTGCATAAAGATTAAGATTTTTTTAAGCTATTATTTTTAAAACACTCATTCTCAAGTTTCTTTAGGCAAAGATTTCACATCCATTGTTATAGCTTGAATCTTAACAGTAGGATTAACGTACCTAACAAGCAACGGAAATACTTTTACATCCTAATGGTTTGATGCATCCGTCATTATTGAAATGACATTAGCTTCCGTGGTTAATCAGATTCTACTTGGGAAATGGCAGATAGGGTTAAAATATAATTGTCTCGCTTTTGACGTGGTCAAAAGTAAATTTTGGTTCAATAGTACAATTCACTGATCTGAAAGACTAGTTGCAGTGGACAGTATGGAAAGCGAATGCTTCTTCAATATATTATTTTAGAGGCCGAGCAACCGCAGCCAAAACCCCACGTGGCGAATAAAATCTTCCGCACTGGCTGATAATTAAAAATTAACTTCCGGTTTCGCATCAGTAGAAGATGGCTTTTTAATGAACTTACACTTAATGAATCGAACATGTGAGTCAGATTTATTTATTTATTTATTAGTGTAAGAGTATTCATTTGTAGGTCACTATTAAAACCACACTTCCTTTCGGCAACGGCGTATAATTAATTTCGATTGTTTTAGCATTCGCAGTTTACAAAAGTTCATAGTATTTTATTGTTTCACAAATGCAGAACACAGTGCTGTTTTCTACCAAAGTCACAACCGTAACAAATTTCTTTTGATTCGCATTCGAGCATATGCGTTTACAGTTTTCGTTGTTATTGTCGGAATTCAAATGAAACACTATTGATGACCGGCACAGTTCAATTGTCCTCCGCAGCTGTACTTAACCAAGCCAATAGCCGCGTGGGGTAGCCGAGCGGATTGAGCCGCCTTGTCACGGTCCGGGCGGCTTCCCCCGTCGGAGGTTCGAGTCCTGTCTGATTTTACTGCTGTTCCACAGGTATAAAGAAACAGGAAGACTTTTCATCGCAACATCTGCAGCTAACAAATGTAGCCTACTTAAGAAGTAGAGGTCCAGTAGAAAAATCAGAGAGTATGTTACCTTTAATCCACATTTTGGCAGGTTTATCTGCCATTGTTGGTTTATCTGCTAGAAGTGTAGGACGTCATATACAGTGTGCCTTCTCACAAAGGACCAGTGTGGGCTGTAGCTATTGTATGGCAGCGAAACTTGGTAGATATTTTAATGCTTTAATGTGGAACCGATTTATGCGGGAAGAAAATTAGTTCCAATTTTGCCCATCCGGTGCAAATCTGGCGTTGCGAATGCAAGAAAGACGTATAGAAACGTTTCCATATGTAATGGACTAGGAACGGACAAGGGTAGAAAATATGATATTACAGTGCCTGTGTTACTCTGATTACGATGCAAAGTTCCTTAGGACATGGTATTACGAATAATGACAACCAACAGCCGTAGAACAGATTGACGGCAATGAAAATTAGTGCGGATCGGGACTTGAACATTTCTTTCCCGCTTATCGCGAGCGGTCACCTTACCATTTGGCTATTCGTCCACGACTCGCGGCCACAATCAAAATTCCACATGTCGTCAGCGATGCGTCTACGACCTAGACTCGTACATCCATTATGTTTATTGCAGGTCAGACGTTGTACTTGAAATTCACTTGCCCGGTATCGGCAGAGAAATACGATATTGCAGTGCCTGTGTTAATCTGGTCGTGGGTCGTGCACAGATTGCCAAATGGTAAGCGAACGCTCCCGTTAAGTGGGAAATCCGGGTTCGAGTACCGGTCCGTCACACATTTTCATTGTCGCCATTCCAGTCTACAGCTGATAGCTGTCATTATCCGCGATTGCGAATACATTTAATGTATAGAAAAGCTCAAACGAGTGAGAAAGGCTTAACAAAGATTTTATTGTTAACCGCCGCTTACACAATTGGTCGGACATATCGGTTGGGTGGCTTGCGTGCCTCAGCGTTATAAATAGTCGCGCAGTAGGTGCAGCCACAACGGAAAAATATCTGTTGAGATGCCAGACAAACGAGTGGTTCCTGAAGAGGGGCAGTAGCTTTCTCAGTAGTTTCAGGGGCAGCAGTCTGGAAGATTGATTGATCTGGCCTTGTAATATCAATCAAAACGGCCTTGGTGTGCTGGTACTGCGAACGGCTGAAAGCAAGCCAGGGGTAACTACAGACATAGCCGGCCGCGGTGGCCTTGAGGTTCTAGGCGCTTCAGTCCGGAACCGCGCGACTGCTACGGTCGCAGGTTCGAATCCTGTCTCGGGAATGGATGTGTGTGAGGTCGTCAGGTTAGTTAGGTTTAAGTAGTTCTAACTTCTGGGGGACCGATGCTCAGAACCATTTTTTGAACTACAAACATACTTTTTTCCGGAGGGCATGCAGCTCTACTGCACAGTAAAATGAAAATGGCGTCCTCTTTGGTAAAATATTCCGGAGGTAAAATAGTAACCCCATTCGGATCTCCGGGCGGGGACTACTCAGGAGGATGTTGCCATCAGGAGAAAGAGATGTGCCATTTTACGGATCGGAGTGTGGAATGTTTGCTCCCTTAATCGGCCAAGTAGGCTAGAAAATTTAAAAATGAAAATGGATGGCTTGACGTTAGATATAGGGGGAATTAGTTACGTTCGGTGATAGGAGAAACAGAATTTATGGTCAAGTGATTTTCTTTGAGCAATCAGTCTTCTGGCTCGTTTTATGAAGCCCGCCATGAGTTCCTCTATTGTGCCAAACTCATCATCCCAGAGTAGCACTTGCAACCTACAACCTCACTTATTTGGTGGATGTATTCCTATCTTTGTCTTCTACAGCTACCATGGAAATTATTCCATGATGTCCTGGCAGTTGTCCTATCATCCTGGCCCTTCTCCTTGTAAGTGTTTTCAACATATTCCTTTCCTCTCCGATTCTGCGCAGAAGATCCTTACCTTGTCAGTCTACCTAATTTTCAACATTCGTCTATCGTACCACATTTCAAATGTTTCCATTCGCTTGTGTTCCGGTTTTCCCATAGTCAACGTTGCAGTACCATACAATGCCGTGCTCCTGACGTACATTCTCAGAAATTTCTTCCTCAAATTAACGCATGTGTTTGATACTAGTAGACTTCTCTTGACCAGCAATGCCCTTTTTACCGGCGCTAGTCCGCATTTGATGTCCTCCTTGCTCCATCCATCATTGGTTATTTTGTTGCCTAAGTAGCAGAATTCCTTAACTTGATCTACTTCGTGACCATCAATCCTGATGTTAAGTTTCTCGCTGTACTCATTTCTGATAATGTCATTACTTTCGTCTTTCTTCGATTTACTCTCAGTCTATATTCTGTACTCACTAGACTGTCCATTCCATTCAGAAGATCATGTAATTGTTCTTCACTTGCACTCAGGTTACCAATGTCATCAACGAATCATATCATCGATGTCCTTTCATCTTGACTTTTAATTCCACTCCCCTTTTTTATCTGAGAACTTGGTTCTTGCCCGTACACTCTTCTTATTCCCTTTTGGCTGTTGTACATGTTGTATATTACCCGTCCCTCCCTATAGCTTACCTCTATTTCACTCAGAATTTCTCACATCTTGCACCATTTAACATTGTCCAACGCTTTTTCCAGGTCACAGATCCTATAAACGCATCTTGATTTTTCCTTATTTTGTTTCCATTATCAACATCAACGTCAGAATTGCCTCTCTGGTGCTTACACCTTTCCAAAAACCAACCTGATCACTATCTAACACATCTTCATTTCTGTTTTCCATTCTTCTGTATATTATTCTTGTCAGCAACTTGGATGTTTTGGTTGTAAAGCTGATTGAGATAGTTCTCGAAATTGTCGGCTCTTTCAGTCATACATTCTACACACCAACATCAATAGTCGTTTTGTTGCCACTTACCTCAATGATTTTATAAATTCTGATGGAATGATATCGATCTCTTCTGCCTTATTTGACCTTAAGTCCTCCAAAACTCTCTTAAATTCTGATTCTAATACAGGATACCCTGTGTCTCCTGTACCGACTTCTATTACTTCTTCTATCATATCAGACAAATCTTCCCCCTCATAGAGGCCTTCAATGTACTCTTTCCACCTATCCACTCTCTCCTCTGAACTTAACAGTGGAATTCTCGTTGCACTGTCAATGCTAGCCCCATGCCTTTTAACTTCACCGAAGGTTGTTTTGACTGTCCTATATGTTGAATCAGTCCATCTGACAACCATTTATTTTTCGATTTTTTCATATTTTTCTTGCAGACATTTCGTCTTAGCTTCCCTGCACTTCCTATTTGTTTCATTCCCTAGCGACTTACGCTTCTCTGCTCCACAATTTCCCTGAAAATTTTTATACTTTCTTCTTTCATCGATAAACTGAAGTATTTCTTCTGTTATCCATGGCTTGTTAGGAGTTACCTTCTTTGTACCCATATTTTTCGTTCCATCTTCTGTAATTGCCCTTTTTAGAGATATCTATTCCACTTCAATTGTACTGCTTGTTGGGTTATTCTTTATTTCTGTGCCTACAGACTTAGAGAACTTTAAACGTATCTCCTCTTTCGTTAGTACTTCCGTATCCCAATTCTTTCCGCATTGATTCTTCCTGGCTAATCTCTTAAATAATCTCTTAAATCTCAGCGTACCCTTCATCACTATTACATGTGATCTGAGTCTATATCTGATCCTGGGTACAATCCAGTTTCTGATTTCGAAATGTCTATCTGACATGATGTAATCAAACTAAAATATTCCCGTATCACCGCCTTTTCCAAGCATACATCCTCTTCTTGTGATTCTTGAAGAGAGTATCCGCTGTTATTACCTGAAATTTGTCACAGAATTCAGTTAGTCTTTGTCCTCTCTCTTTCCTTGTCCCAAGCCCATATTCTCCTGTAACGTTTCCTTCTACTCCTTCCGCTACAACTGTATTCCAGCCTCGCGTGTAAATTGTCATCTCCCTTTACATACTGTATTAATCTTTTAATATTCTCATAGACTATCTTTTCATCTTCAGCTTGCGACGTCGTCATGTATACCTGAGCTATCGCTGTCGGTGATGGTTTGCTGTCGATTCTGATTAGAGCAACCCTATCACTGAACTGTTCACAGTTACAAACTGTGGTGTGCGTACTGTAAGACCTTCGGTACACACACCATCAGATTATTTGACTTGTCGCTCTAACGAAGTAGGCGAGTGTCAGCAATATGTCTCGTGGTCTTATCGTGGCGTGTTTATCTTCTGCCGTTAGGCCAGACGATAGAAATGCCACTTGCACGCTTAGAGTAGCAGATTGACGGTGACCAACTTTAAACAGAACTTGATTAATTTTCATACACATTTATTAATAAAAATCATAGACCTTACTTAACTTGATTCTGGATGCTGTTTACAATTGACAATCTGAAGTTCCTTTGGTCTTGGTACGTTAATCTTATTCTCACATATCTCTGATACTTGACAAAGTGTCTATACATTTCTCTTCATGGCTATGTACAGGAATATGATAATCTTGTTAGGCGCAGACTGAAACTTGACTATAGACTAATGCAGGCTAATGCAGACTGACTAATCGGAGGTCTGTACACTCGTTATAAAACTTCGCGCATTCAGGTATCACTGCGCGAGTGTGATCCGCGAGGAGAAAAGGTTCTACGTTAGCAGCAATCTCATTGGCTGCATTACATATTAGTACGCGGATCGGCGGAAGCTGAATGTGGTCCGTCTTTAAGGCAGCGCCATCTCGTAGTGCGGAGACGGACGAGCGCTGCACCTGCGCTGTTGTGCTTAACGGGGTGCGCTCTAGTGGGAAAGTTGTGTACGCGCTGACTACGCGGAACTATGTACACAACACAAACTTTCTGCTCTACCTTCCTATTCATAACGAATCCTACTCCTGTTACACCATTTTTCGCTGCTGTTGATATTACCCTACACTCATCTGACCGGAAGTCTTTGTCTTCTTTCCATTTCACTTCCCTGTCCCGTACTATATCTCGACTGAGTCTTTGAATTTCCCTTTTCAGATTTTCTAGCTTCCGTACCACTGAAGCTTTCCCCATTCCACTCCCCGACTCTTAGAACGTTATGCGTTCGTTGTTTATTCATGCTTTTACTCATGGTCGCCCCCCCCCTCCCCCTTTTGGCAGTTTCCTGGTGGGAGAGCGAATGAACGACTTTTCCGGAATCTTTTGCCAACGGAGAGATGAATTAAAGGGCACATGTCCTGTGTTTACATGTTATGTGTCTTCAGTGCAGTGATTTATGTTGCCTTTTGCATCCTCATCTCGTTGATCATTGTTGATTTCTTCGTCTTTAGGGGCGGTTTTCCATCCCATTGACGAGCAAGTGAAACTCTGTCCGCTCGCCGCCCTCTTTGACAAGGCCGTTGGCAGAATGAGGGTGACTTCTTACACCGGATGTCTTCAGCCCCCAATGCTGATTATTAATCAAAGTTTAAGCGGTGGAGTGTTTCGGAGGACGTTTTCATTACTAATCGAAGACGCTAACCCTAGACCAAGTGTGCAGAAGAAAATGAATACAGCGTTATAAATTCAACGTCAAATAGGGGTAATGCAGAAATGAGTTTAATAATAAATAAGAAAATAGGGATGCGAATAAGCTACTATCAACAGCATGGTGAGCGCATTATCGCAGCTACGTTCGACACGAAACCCACGTCTGCAATTGTAGTACAAGTTTATATGCCAACTAGCTTCGCAGATTATGAAGAGATTGAAGAAATTTATGAGAAGATAAAAGAAATTATTCAGATAGTTAAGGCACATGAAAATTTAATTGTGATTGGGGACTGGAATTCGGTAGTAGGAAAAGTAAGATAAGGAAAAATAGTAGGTGAAAGGGGAAACCGCCTAGTACGATTTTGCGCAGAGCATAATTTTTTCGTCGCTAACACTTTGTTTAAGAATCCTATAAGAAGGTTGTACTTGTATACGTAGAGGAGACGTGGAGACAACGGAAGGCTTCAGACTGATTACATAATAGTTAGAGAGAGATTTAGGAACCAGATTTTAAACTATAAGACATTTTCCAGGGGCAGATGCGACTCTGACCACAATTTATGGGTTATGAACTACACCTTAAAATTGAGGAAATTAGAAAAAAGGTAGGAAATTAAGGAGGTGGGGCTTGGTTAAGTTGAACGAACCAGAGATTGTTGAGAGTTTCAGAGGAAGCATTAGGCAACAGCTGACTAAAATAAAGTAGAAGGAGAATGAGTAGCTTTAAGAGACGAAATTGTATAGGCAGCAGAGGATCAAATTGGTAAAAAGACAAGGCCTAGTAATAAGCCTTGGATAACACAAGATGTTTTGAATTTAAATGATGAAAGGAGGAAGTTTAAACCTGTAGCAAATGGAGCAGGTGAAAGAGAATACAAACACTTAAAAATTGACAGGAAGTGCTATTAGAGGACAAATGTAAGGAATTAGAATCATATTTGACTAGGTGAAAGATGGATATCGCCTACAGGAAATTTAGGGAGTCGTTTGGGAAAGCGAGAAAGCTGTACGAATAGAAAGAGCTCAGATGGAAAATCAGTCCTCAGCAAAGAACGGAAAGCTGAAAGGTGGAAAGAGTATTTAGAGGGTCTGTACAAGGGAGCTGAAGGCAGTATTATAGAACTGGAAGAGAATGTAGGTGAATATGATATGGCAGATATGATATTGCGAGGAAAGTTTGAAAGAGCTCTGAAAGACGTAAGTCGAAACAAGACCCTGCGAGTATACGACATTCCAACAGAACTACTAACAGCCTTGGGAGAGCCAGCCATAATAAAGCTATTGAATGTTGTGTGCAAGAGTTATGAGACTGGCGAAATAGCCTCAAAGTCAAGGAAGAACGTAGTAATTCCAATCCCAAAGAAATCAGTCGCTAGTAGGTGTGCGTCAAAATTACCGAAATATCAGTGTAATAAGTCATGGTTGCAAAACACTAACACGAATATTCCTTACAGAAGTATGGAAGAACTGGTAAAAGCCAATCTCGGTGAAGATCTGTATGGATTCCGGAGAAATGTGGGCACGCGAGGCAATACTGATCCTATGACTTTTCTTAGAAGATTGGTTAAGGAAAGGCAAACATACGTTTTAAGCATTTGTAGTCTTAGAGAAAGTTTATGACAATGTTGACTGGAACACTCTCTTTGAAATTATGAAGATATCAGAGGTAAATTACAAGCAGCGAAAGGCTATTTACAGCTTGTACAGAAACGAGATGGCAGTGTCGAGGGGCATGAAAGGGAAGCAGTGGTTGAGAAGGGAGTGAGACAAGGCTGTAGCCTATTTACAGCGTGTACAGAAACCAGATGTCAGTGTCGAGGGGCATGAAAGGGAAGCAGTGGTTGAGAAGGGAGTGAGACAAGGCTGTAGCCTATTTACAGCGTGTACAGAAACCAGATGGCAGTGTCGAGGGGCATGAAAGGGAAGCAGTGGTTGGGAAGGGAGTGAGACAAGGCTGTAGTCTATTTCCAGCGTGTACAGAAACCAAATGGCAGTGTCGAGGGGCATGAAAGGGAAGCAGTGGTTGAGAAGGGAGTGAGACAAGGCTGTAGCCTATTTACAGCGTGTACAGAAACCAGATGGCAGTGTCGAGGGGCATGAAAGGGAAGCAGTGGTTGAGAAGAGAGTGAGACAAGGCTGTAGCCGGTTTACAGCGTGTACAGAAACCAGATGGCAGTGTCGAGGGGCATGAAATGGAAGCAGTGGTTGAGAAGGGAGTGAGACAAGGCTGTAGCCTATTTACAGCGTGTACAGAAACCTGATGGCAGTGTCGAGGGGCATGAAATGGAAGCAGTGGTTGAGAAGGGAGTGAGACAAGGCTGTAGCCTATTTACAGCGTGTACAGAAACCAGATGGCAGTGTCGAGGGGCATGAAAGGGAAGTAGTGGTTGAGAAGGGAGTGAGACAAGGCTGTAGCCTATTTACAGCGTGTACAGAAACCAGATGGCAGTGTCGAGGGGCATGAAAGGGAAGCAGTGGTTGAGAAGGGAGTGAGACAAGGTTGTAGCCTATTTACAGCGTGTACAGAAACCAGATGGCAGTGTCGAGGGGCATGAAAGGGAAGCAGTGGTTGAGAAGGGAGTGAGACAAGGCTGTAGCCTATTTACAGCGTGTACAGAAACCAGATGGCAGTGTCGAGGGGCATGAAAGGGAAGCAGTGGTTGAGAAGGGAGTGAGACAAGGCTGTAGCCTATTTCCAGCGTGTACAGAAACCAGATGGCAGTGTCGAGGGGCATGAAAGGGAAGCAGTGGTTGAAAAGGGAGTGAGACAAGGCTGTAGCCTATTTCCAGCGTGTACAGAAACCAGATGGCAGTGTCTAGGGGCATGAAAGGGAAGCAGCGGTTGAGAAGGGAGTGAGACAAGGCTGTAGCCTATTTACAGCGTGTACAGAAACCAGATGGCAGTGTCGAGGGCATGAAAGGGAAGCAGTGGTTGAGAAAGGAGTGAGACAAGGCTGTAGCCTATTTACAGCGTGTACAGAAACCAGATGGCAGTGTCGAGGGGCATGAAAGGGAAGCAGTGGTTGAGAAGGGAGTGAGATAAGGCTGTAGCCTATCCTCGATGTTATTGAATCTATACATTGAACAAGCAGTAAAGGAAACCAAAGAAAAATCTGGAGTAGAAATTAAAGTCCAGGGAGAAGAAATAAAATCTTTGAGGTTTGCCGATGACACTGAAATTCTGTCAGAGACTGCAAAGGACTCGGAAGAGCAATTGAACGAATTGGCCAGTTTCTTGAGATGTGGATGTAAGATGAACATCAACAAAAGCAAGAGCAGGGTAATGGAATGTAATCGAATTAAGGCAGGAGATGCTAAGGAAATTACATTAGGAGACGAGGCACTTGGATTAGTAGATGAGTTCGCTATTTGCACGGCAGAATAACTGATGGTGGTCCAAGAAAGGTATTTACTAACATCGCGTATGGACTATCTGAAAAAGAGAAATTAGTTAACAGTGATCATAGATGTAAGTATGTTCCACACGGATAGGACGCCTTTGTCTTCGAGATACCACATCAAGCATACCAGTATTTTCGAATTTCGTTATCATCTTCTTTAAGCCATTTCATGATGTCCGTCCTCGTCTCAGACCCTATAGTCGGCGATACTTTATCATTGCAGCACTGTGATTGCTTCCGTTCACATACTGGTAAAACAGTTCACTAAGAGTGCACTGCCTCTTTTATTGATAGCCTTAGTGTTCAGTCACGTTATGGCTTGTCACATGTCATGCCGTCGTACAGTGCACAGGGCCGGGTTTTCAACTGGTGGCCACAATTGGAACTAATTTGTTTTCCCGTATAAATCGATGCCACATTAACGCATTACCATACGATATTTACAGTCCACACTGAAGCTCCATGAGTGGCTGCACTTTAGTTATAACCACCTGGTACAGTTATTATATCTGGATGACATAAGTAGTTCCCTACAATAGATTTAAGCGAAGATGAATATGTTACAGGATCAAGTGATTTTCAGACATTTAGTTCTATTCCAGCATCAAAACAATAAATCAGAACTTCTGTTATTATACAAGGGATGACACTGCAAAGAAGATGCTGATTCCCGTATGCTCCCATAATATAACCTACGTTAATATACACATTAATTCTTTCATCATATGTGTTGTGATTTGCGTCAACATTAACACCCCGAAGTGTGAAATAGGCAGTTGAAGATTAAATGGAAAACATTGTATGTGCCAAATCTGGCATTCGACAGGACAGTGAAAAATCGATGTACAGGGTGACAATTATTGAACTACATGAAAAAAACGTAAATTAGTTACAAACTACAGAATGAACACACTTAATTCAACACGTAAACGTCACTCATGTTCGATGTGCCTGCCATCACTGGCGATGAAATGGCCCAGACGAAGTGTCTGAACATCGATGCTGTCGATGACCTGAATGGCTGTTTTCTGCCCAACAGTGGCTTTGGTGATATTGCTGCACACCTTGTCATTGATATCTCACTTTCTTCTGGTTCCTATCCGTTCCGGAAGTTGGCAACCATCTTGGCTGTGCTTTTCCTATCACTTGCAACTCTAAATAGCTCTGTAGATGTTCTAGAGATTCACGTTCTGATGTTCTTAAGCCAGGATATTCTTCTCCGGCCCACGCTTCTCTCCCTTGGTATTTTTCCTTGCAGGATGGTCTGGAGGAGATGGTATTCGTTGTTGCTCTGCATGATGTGTTCCAAGTACTGGATCTTTCTTGCTTTCACGGTGGCCAGTACTTCTTTCGCATTCTTCGTTCTTCGTAGAATGTCGACATTTGTGACATGCGCTGTCCACTGTATTCTTAACATTCTCCTGTACAGCCACATCTCAAAAGCCCACAGCTGCGTACCCAACGATTCCGTCAGAGTCCATATTTCAGCACCATAGAAGAGAGTGAAAAATACGTAGCAGCGTAGAAGTCGATCTTCGTCGTCATTGCTAAGCCACGATTCTTGGAATGGTTACTCATTGAAGACAGCCCTGGGTTTTCCAATTCGAGTTCTCACCTCATCAGAAAGATCCCACTCGTCATTTATTATAGTGCCAAGGAACGTGTTTTTATGTTCTTGGTCTATGTGATTTTAGCTTATCTTAATGTGACATGCAGGAACCCTGTTCTCACTGATTATCATTGTTTTTGTTTTTTGAGGTTTGACAACTAGACCATATTCAGAGCTTTTTTGTGCAGGTCTACGGACAAGGTACTGCAAACTATCCTCACTATCAGAAAATATTACTGTGTCGTCAGCATATCGGATGTTGTTGATGTATTTTTCGTTTAAGAGCACTCCCATCTCTACTTAATCAAGAGCTTCCTTAAAAATGTGTTCTGAATAGATGTTGAAAATCAGTGGGGATAATGTACAACCCTGCCTTACAACTTATAGAATGTCTATGTGTTCTGTAGTTTCTATGTCTAGCCTCACAGAAGCCGACTGGTACCAATTTAGGTTCACAATTATGTGTAGGTCTTTATTATCCAAACCAATGCTTCTTAAAATGTCAACAATCTTCTGGTGTTTTACTCTGTCGAAAGCCTTCTGATAATCAATAAAACAGGCATAAATGTCGCAATTCACGTCTCTGCTCATTTGAAATAAAACCTAGATACTACATAACGATTCGCGCGTGCCAATGACATTTCTGAAAACAGGAGTCACATGTGATGAGATCCGGAGAATCTGGTCGCCAATCGAGGCCCATGACAGTGACCTCTGGGTACCCCAGGCCAGAATACGGCCCCCAGAGTACTCCTCCAGGACACAAAACACTCTCCTGCTTCGATAGGGTCGGGCTTCGTTTTGCCTGAACCACATCTTATCGAAATCAGGGTAACTTTGGATAATGAAATCACCTTCCAAAACTTACGCGTACCGTTCAGTAGTAACCGTGCCATCAAGGAATATCGCACCGATTATTTTGTGACTCAACACTGAACACCACACAGTCACCCACTGAGGGTGAAGAGACTTCTCGATCGCGAAATGCGAATTATCGGTTCCACAAATGCGCCAATATTGCTTACTGACGAACCCATCAAATGAAAGTGGGCTTCGTCGCAAAAGCAAACCATACTAATCTTCATCATGCCCCGCGGTCAACCGTGCAGTTTGAACGTCCTAACGCAAACCCTCCAGAAGTTATGACGATTTTATTTCGTATTGTTCAATAATTGTCACCCTGTATTTAAACGTAACTGGTTCGTGTACGGAAAATTGAGAAGATATTCTGTATCTACATCTACATTTATACTCCGCAAGCCATCCAACGGTGTGTGGCGGAGGGCACTTTACGTGCCACTGTCATTGCCTCCGTTTCCTGTTCCAGTCGCGTATGGTTCGCGGGAAGAACGACTGCCGGAAAGCCTCCGTGCGCTCTCGAATCTCTCTAATTTTACATTCGTGATCACCTCGGGAGGTATAAGTAAGGGGAAGCTGTTGTGTTAGCAGAAGAGCCAACACCGTGTTACGAGTGGATGCCGAAATGCATGCGTTTTAGTTCACGCTGGCTGGCTTGAGGAGGGAAGGACTATACTGACGTGAGGTCTGGAACATGATAAGGAATTAGAATTCAGAAAGCGGACGTAATTAGTTTGATACTTAACTTTAATGATGAACGTCGCTCTTGACTGTACATGATTCACAATATTATCTGTTCAGAATATATTCTTGAAGAATACGGCCCCTTGCTAGGTCGTAGCAAATGACGTAGCTGAAGGCTATGCTAAACTGTCGTCTCTGCAAATGAGAGCGTATGTAGACAGTGAACCATAGCTAGCAGAGTCGGCTGTACAACTGGGGCGACTGCTAGGGAGTCTCTCTAGACCTGCCGTGTGGCGGCGCTCGGTCTGCAATCACTGATAGTGGCGACACGCGGGTCCGACGTATACTAACGGACCGCGGCCGATTTGAAGGCTACCACCTAGCAAGTGTGGTGTCTGGCGGTGACACAACAAAAGCAATATATTCGATGCCTCATCCAGAAACGCACCCTCTCGAAACCTGGACAGCAAGCTACACCGCGATGCAGAGCGGCTTTCTTGCAGAGTCTGCCACTTGAGTTTGCTAAACATCTCCGTAACGCTATCACGCTTACCAAATAACCCCGTGACGAAACGCGCCGCTCTCCTTTGGATCTTCTCTATCTCCTCCGTCAACCTGACCTGGTAAGGATCCCACACTGATGAGCAAGTATAGGTCGAACGAGTGTTTTGTAAGCCACCTCCTTTGTTGATGGACTACATTTTCTAAGGACTCTCCCAATGAATCTCAACCTGGTAGCCGCCTTACCAACAATTCATTTTATATGATCATTCCACTTCAAATCGTTCCGCACGCATACTCCCAGATATTTTACAGAGGTAACTGCTACCAGTGTTTGTTCCGCTATCATATAATCATACAATAAAGGATCCTTCTTTCTATGTATTTGCAATACGTTACGTTTGTCTATGTTGAGGGTCAGTTGCCACTCCCTGCACCAAGTGCCTATCCGCTGCTGATCTTCCTGCATTTCGCTGCAATTTTCTAATGCTGCAACTTCTCTGTATACTACAGCATCATCCGCGAAAAGCCGCATGGAACTTCCGACACTATCCGATACGACGGATTTACGCTGCCCACCGCTCAAATGAAACAAGTTAAAAAATAAGTATTTTACTAAGAACGTTCTAAGTGCTATATCAGGAAACTGGTTCAAAGTGCAAATATGAAGTTTTTACACGTTGGTTCTTCCCAAAAAGAAAACAGAAACCAGCCAAATGTAATAATGATATCTGCACAAATGGCACGATACTGGTTTCTAACCGACAGCTTCATCTTCATCTGCATTAATTGTTGTGAACATTAGTTATTGGTTTTTTTTTCCTGCCCTGGGCTCGCGGAGGATGTGAGCGATCCAGGGAATGTCGTGCCATTGCGTACATCAGCGACGCCGGGCCGGCGGTGGTACCAGGATGGTGGGAGTGCTGGAGGAGGTAGGACTGTGGCCGGCCACCCACGTGAACGGCGTAGTTGATGGGCGTGTGGCACCAGGCACGCCCCATTTACGTATACGGCGAACATCATGTGGCCCCGACTGGCTATAACGACACCCGGAACGCGGGACCCTGCCATAATACGTGCGACCCCAGACAGTAGTGCTCACTGCCTATTGGGGCCCCTGCTGGACGTCGGATCGGTCCAGTAGCGTGTGCCGCCGATGACCATAATCTGGTGATTGACCTAGGACTGGAGTGTTGCTACAGGCTAATAAAATGCCTGCAGCGTATCTTCCTTATTGGAAGTAGTGACGGCTTTGTTCGTTTGAAGCTGTAGCATAAGAGTTAGGTGGATTGGGATTTGGGCCGGCGGTTGTGAAGAAGTGTGGCTCAAGTTAACAGTTGTTTTATTTAATATCGAAACACTTCTGATAACACAAGAGCAATACGCTTTCAATAAAACAAATATTTCTGTAGCCTGTAAAGATCCTTAAACAGTACTCAGCACATCTATGCAACAAAATATCTTCCCTTAAATAAAAGAATTAAAATCCAATATACACGGGCAACATCATTAATAATTTACAACGCCAAGCCTTTGGCCATAACCTCTCATAATATGTGAGACAGCTTCAGTAGTCAAACATAATAATTTTTTTTTATTTATTTAACTTGGCAAGATTAGGGCCATCAGGCCCTCTCTTACATCTAACCAGGCATTCTACTTATTTTACTTTCATATGTTTTAATAAGCATGTTAGACTGCATCTAGTACGAAAAGTGAAATAAACAGATACAAAGGCACACTTGGAAAAATACATACATATACAGTTTATATTCGTAGATGATGCATGGGGGCTTAATTAAAATAGAATGCAAATAATTTTAATTTTTTTGCTTCAGTAGCTGTCTGTTCGGTTACGAAGTCTCGTAACGGTTGGCCCTGACTAGTATTATTACGCAATCTGACTGCATAGAACAACAACAAAGAATGAAATGGAAATTTTCATTAACACAATTAATTAATTAAGTCCCCAGCAACTATAAAACCTACGAAACCAAAGCACAAGTGTAACTGTTCTGTGTGTGGAAGTATGACTCAGCGTACGCATCTGGCACGGTTCTTCTTCAACAACACAAGAAATTTTAAATATCATTTATACTGAATTAATTAAAGAAAATAGAAATACCATAATTACTCAAGAAAACCAGAATTACACTCTAATACAAGAACACAAGCCAGATGCTTTGTTGACTGAACCTGTAATGACGCATTATTCAGGACATTGAAATAATGAGAAAGAAAAGAAAAGTAGTTTGTTACCTTAATTTATATTGATGAAAAGCACTCTAGACATTACAATCTCTCCACACCGACTCGCTACTATCACATCTCAACAAGAACTTTTCAGTATCACATCTCAGCAAGCACTGCCTACTAGCTCATCTCAACAAACACTCCTCTGCTACGAGTTCTTAACAAGCACTGACTACTACGAGCTCTCCCCAAGCACTGACTACCACGAGCTCTCCCCAAGCACTGACTACTACGAGTTCTCAATAATCACTGCCAGTGGAGGCGGCGGAACAATACTCTCTAGCGCGATCTCTGGCGCTGTGGCTCAGTGTAGCCACCTTTCATATGCCCTTCCTCCACGGGCTAGAATTTGATGGTATTTTTGCCAGCATTGGTGGTGAAAATACCACCAAATTCGTCAAAAAAATACAGACAAAAATAAAAGATAATATTAATGCGTAAATATCATATAACTAGATAAAATTTTGGCTTTGCACTGACCTATCAATAACCTATTATATAGAATACAGTAAGCAATACAAATTCTTTCATAAATGTGACTTTACATAACAGTTTACACAAGTATTATGTGGTTAAACAGTTCAATTAATAGCGTCAGCAATGACGAATATGTGCAGGTAAGAGTCTCATAACTTTTCACCAACAGTAATACACAAAAAATCAGTTTATACAAATATTCACATAAACTCTTTCCATAGCCCAAGAACAAGTAGTTGACAGTTCCAGCAGTAGCACCCTGCAATGGTCAACAGGTGCAAATACCAACAAGTGACATTTTTTCAGTAGAAACAGTCCATCAGTGGCACCCAGTAATGTTGAATAGGTGCAGACACCAACAAGTAACACCATTTCAGTATAAGCAGTTCCATTAGTGGCACCAGCAATGTTGAGCAGGTGCACACAGCAACAGGTGACATCTTTTCAGTAGAAGCAGTCCATCAGTGGCACCCAGCAATGTTGAGCAGGTGCAGATATCAACAAGTAACACCATTTCAGTATAAGCAGTTCCATTAGTGGCACCAGCAATGTTGAGCAGGTGCAGACATCAACAGGTGACATCTTTTCAGTAGAAGCAGTCCATCAGTGGCACCCAGCAATGTTGAGCAGGTGCAGACACCAACAAGTGACATCATTTCAGTAGAAGCAGTCCATCAGTGGCACCCAGTAATGTTGAATAGGTGCAGACACCAACAAGTAACACCATTTCAGTATAAGCAGTTCCATTAGTGGCACCAGCAATGTTGAACAGGTGCAGACACCCACAAGTAACATCTTTTCAGTAGAAGCAGTCCACCAGTGGCACCCAGCAGTGTTGAGCAGGTGCAGACAGCAACAGGTGACATCTTTTCAGTAGAAACAGTCCATCAGTGACACCCAGCAATGTTGAACAGGTGCTGACCGCAGTCCATAATATTCACTTTCACTAATCACACTGTTCATCAGCAGAAATTAAACATGACTAAATGTCACACATCATGTTGAAAAGTGCAGCACCATCACTAATCAGACAGTTCAGGCATGAACAATAGTTTGAATACACATACAATGCTTTTACACTAAACCTACAAATCATAATAAACACACAAATGATATCAGATAATTGTCATATTAAATATTACAAATACACAAATATCAGTAACCCTATAATTTTTATGGGTGTCAGTGCAAGCCACAACAACAAGTAAAATAATATTTAGGAGATAGGTTGGTACCAATTTGGGATAGGGAAAGGAAAACACACAAAAAACACTCACTCATCTTTCATCCACATTAGTGCTACTGTGTAATTGAATAGTGTTAACTGTGTAAATGCAATTCTGTCAAAATTTTATGTTCATCATGTGTATCAAGTAGTAGTGGCAGCAATGTATAACAGTCAATAATAGTTAGTCAGCGTCATAGTCATCATGTCAAGACCAATGTTTGCCAAGCCAGATCAAATTGTACGGTTGCTGAACAACTGTCAGTGAGCCAAGATATGCAATTACTTCCTCTCTCCAAAAAAAAAAAGTTTATACTGCTTAGTGATTTAACAAAGTGTGTGTGTAGACAATCTTCCTGCTACTTTAGTGTTCTAGTCTGCCATCTTTATCCTCCTTGTTCCATATAGACCAACGAAAAAAAAAATATGCTCCTCATTTACTTCACCTCTTATCCACCAAAACTCCAATAATCATCAGCATCACATAATCTCAATACCTCAATCATACCTCTTCAATACGTCGATATATATAAACCTCAGCACCAATATCATTTCACTTCCATAACAACTCTTTCCTCTAGGCAGTCTCCTCGAACAAATACAGACAAAATCCTAGTGGAAACTTCAATTCAGCATCCCATACAATCCGAAGACACAGTGTCCACACACAACCTCTGTGTAATCCATCTGACCCAAATTTTCTACTCATTATAAATTATAAGATACATTTTGGTTCCTTGTCCATCATTAAATAAAAGAAATGCATACATGACCTCTAACAGACTTAGTTCGAATAACTCTCAGTAATTAAGTACGATTACGGAGTGTGAATGATCATAATATTTCACAGTGTGTACACCACTTCAAGAATCATAGCAGAAGCAAACATGTGGAGTATTTTTTGTGTCAAGTGTCACTTCCTATTTCAATTGCTCACGAAAAATGCAGTGTAATAACTGTCAATGGTCTAACCTAGTGTTGGTATGTCATGTCGTTAGCTTCCTTCCTATTAGCATAAATTTATACAGCTTCCATAAAACCTCCAGCTCATGTGACTTCTATGAAGTTTCTCGTACTAATGTCGTTCGTCGAATTATAGCAGTTCATTTTCTTATCTTAAAAATATAAGGCACTGGGCGTAAGCAAAACATGCAATAGCGCGTAAATATACCAGTAGAGAACAGAATGTCAACAAGTGGATGCAGCACAATCCCTACAACGAGGCTCTGCCAAGCGAACAATCTATAATTAATACCATAGTGTGACCTAAACTCTATGTTCGTACACAGTATATCAGCATTTCTATATATGGCAAATTAAAGAATAGTTATGACAACAAACAGAAATGTGTAAATATGCAATCCATACGCAAAGCAGCAAATATGTATCTTATATAATAAACAGGTCATTAGCATCATAGCATAAGCAAATGTTCATGTGTCATCTTAATAAGTAAACACGAAGGCGCAAGCAGTTAAATCACAAAGTATAACTTACACAGACAACCATAGTCAGCACAATTAATCAGGTGACAATTATAATTTAAATAAATAAGCACAACAGTCACATAATAAAAAAATATGACATCAGTGAAAAGGCATAGCAGCCAAGCGATGCATAATATACATAAGTAACAACACTGTTCATTAATCAATAATTGTCAAAATCAGTAAATGTACACAAGCACGTCGCTTCACAAGTAAATTCATGGAACATGAAATTTAGCACAAAGTATGAATCACGTAATCGCAAGCAGCAAATTACGTCTAAAGTACGTACCTAAGTGGAAATATGTTACCTGAAAAATAAACTCAATTAATCATTACCTTTTTAGTTTATTAGTTTCATCTTCGAAATTACATTCTTCCTGAAATTTTCTCGATAGTAAGTCCTCTTAACGTCGGACACACACAGAATTTACCTGAAGGTCTTAAATATTTTACACAACCGTATCCTGAAAAATACTGAACGTTAATAACATAATTTATAAAGTCACCATAGCTTTATACAGAATTTAGTCGGAGAAATTAGACTGTGTATTTGTTTACGTCTGTCAGTGCATTCGCACTGAGCGCTCGATCAGCTGTAGGCGCGTGACGTAGGAAGTAATTGTTTGCGGTCAACGACTGCCTTGTGCGGCGCGCAGACTTCACTGTTGCTTTGAGTATCTGCCGCCGCCGGAACACGGCGCGGTATCCTTGCATTCTCCGCATGTTTACGTATAACTGTTGGTTTCTCAAAAGTATGTCATTCCACAAAAATTTTAACGTTAGATATGTGATGTATTCCCTTAGAGCGCCGAGATTTAAGAGTTTCTACTTCAACAGTGTTATCATGAATGATTTTGCGAACTCTATATGAACCGTTATAAAGCAGAAAAAATTTGCGACACAAGCCTTTTCCTTTATGAGACAAACGATGAGACTTAATTAACACCTTTTGACCAACTGAAAAAATTTTTAAACGACCAGGACGTTTAGCTGATTTCTCTCTTCTTGCAGCCGCAGACGCAATATTTCGTAGAGCCGGGTTGACAACTTCAGAATGCCGCAGTTTCCGTGAAGGCGGAAAAGGAACGATTTCAGAAATGCGATTTGTTGGTACTTTATTTTTTAATATCAGTATAGGCGGTAAAGAAGTTGAGTCATTAGGAAGTTCATTCAGAATGTTTTGAAAAATATGAAGATACTGATCCCAAGTTCTGTGATTCTGATGACAATAAAGACGGCACAATTTATTGATTTCCTTCATCCATCTCTCTGAAGCATTAGATTGAGGGTGAAAAAGTGAAATAAAAATTGGTTTAATCTTACGACGCCGTAGAGTACGAAGCCAAATTTTAGAGCGAAACTGTGATCCATTATCTGATATAACCTTATCAACATGACCCACTTCTTTAAGAAAATGTTTGATGAAAGCGTTGGATACTGAACGAGCTGTTGCTTTGCGTAAAGGTGTAAAACACACATATTTTGATGTCAATTCCACTGCTACAAAAATGTACGCAAAACCATTAGTAGAACGCACCACTGGACCGAACAAATCGACTGCAGCCATGTCCTTTAATTTCGCTGGAATGATAGGAAACAACGGTGCTCTGTGAGAAACAGTTGGCGGCTTAGCCTGTTGACATAATTTGCATTTGGCAAGAACAGATCGAATTCGTTTTTCCATATTACTGAAGTAGCAATTTTCTCGCAATTTATGAAAGCATTTTCTGGGACCAAAGTGCGCATAACTGAAATGTGTGTACCAAATCAATTTATTGACCCACTCATCAGGAATACAGACTAACCAAACAGAGTTGTCGACCGATTTTCGTTTGAAAAGAATGTCATTGCGAACTAAATAATGCTGTCTAATCGCTACTCTTTCCTTTCTCCTCCACTTCTCCTTAATGTCCTTCCAGATTGGATCCTTATTTTGCTCCTTAGCGATGTCCTGGAGCGAAGACGAAATAAAGTTCTCAAACGCAACACCTTGAATGTACATCAAACAATAATGGTTTTCTTTGCAGTCCTCTTCAACACTTTGTTTCAAACCCATAGGTGCCCGTGATAAAGCATCAGCAACAATATTTGAAGATCCCTGTATGTAAACAATACTAAAATCAAATTCCTGTAGGTACAACCCCCATCGTGACAATCTGCCATGAGTTAATTTTGTCGACATAAGAAATTCCAAAGCTCGATGATCAGTGTAAACCTTAGTATGTCTACCGAACAAAAATGTGCGAAATTTTGTGAAAGCCCAAACAACAGCCAAAGCTTCAAGTTCCGTAATCGAATAATTCTTTTCGGATTTAGAGAGAACACGACTTCCAAATGCAATAGTCTTCTGTACTACAACGCCGTTTTCTTCTATCTCTTGAAATAAATGTGCACCTAGGCCTTTGTATGATGAGTCCGTCGCCAAACAAAAATCTTTAGATAAATCCGGATGTGAAAGAAGTGGAGCAGCAACTAGAGCATCACGAAGTTGTTCAAATTCTGATTGAGCTTCCTCATCCCAACACCAATTAGAATTCTTTCCAGATAGTTCACATAAACGAGGTGTGGCCAAATCGTCCAATCTAACAAAGCGTCTAAGAAAATTACAGACACCAAGGAAACTACGAACATCACGTTTTGTGGTAGGAACAGCATAATTACGAATAGCGTCTAGTTTCTCTGGATCAGGAAGAATACCTTTGAAACGTCCCCTTTTAACAATATTTTACAACTGTGCTTAACCTGACACACAATATTTTTTTTTTTTAGCGCAACGCAATCTGACTTTCCACACACAATATTTTGTTAACGCAACGCAATCTGACTTTCAAAATTCTCTACAAGAGAATGGCCCTGACTAACATTAACCTGTACTTTTCAGAAATCACTTACCTCACAAAAATCTTGGTTACTCCCACTACTGCAATACAGCTAGCGCCACTACTGCCAGCTAAATAAAAGATTCAAACTATGGAAGGCACTAACTACTGATAGGGATAGTTAGCAAATGAAAGATATTAATAGAGAACAAACAATGTATTTACCTTGATATCATGACAAATTACAAAACTGCGCCATCTCTCTCCCCACATCCACCACTGCTGGCGGCACACCTCCAACTGCCCAACGCTACGCGCTGTTCACAGCCAGCTGCCTAACACTACAATGGTTGAGTATTACAACAATGCAAAGCAGCCACAGACTGCACACGGCACAGCCGGTGATTTTCATACAGAGGTGGCGTTACTAATAAAAAAACCTAAACAGCCTACTTACATAGCCCCCATGCTCCCCACAAAAAATTTTACAAATTTTGTTGGGCACTGGCCAATACATATTTGTTAAAATTTTTTTTCACAATTACAATAACAAAGAAATCAAATGCACACACTTATTGATACAATGTTGGTCAAAAGCTAAAATTTTCTCACAGTCCATAAAGACAGTCCTGATCATTCATCACATTGCAGTGTTTTTCTCAAAGTCTGAGCAGTAAAAGAAAATGCACACGGAAGTAGTGGATTTCCATGCAGTCTTGAAGAAGTATCGTTGTCCTTCCAACGGAAAGACAGTGCTGACTCTCGACATGCTGACAGGTAATGGGCCACAAGAGAGCAAACCCACAGCGGAGTCAGTCGAAGTTTTGAAGAGTATTGGTGGGTAGGTCATCACAGAGCAGACCCACTGTAGTCCTGGTAGAGATTACGGTATTGGTGGGCCACCAGAGGTGCAGACCCACTGCAGTCCTTGTAGAAATAATGGTATTGGTGAGTCATCAAAGGTGCAGACCCACTGCAGTCCTTGTAGAGATAATGGTACTGGTGAGTCAGCAAAGACGCAGACCCACTGTAGTCCTTGTAGAGATGATGGTACTGGTGAGTCAGCAAAGACGCAGACCCACTGTAGTCCTTGTAGAGACGGCCAGCAGCCATCTGTTGCGACTGTGCAGGTGCACAATCACCATCGAAGAGTCTTGCGGATAATGTAGCAAGTCCATAACCACCACTTGTGCACTCACAAAGTTTTTGGAATTGTCCTCAGAACCAGCAATGCTGTTATCCAGTCCCTTGCTGAATTATTAACACACGTGCAAACACTAACAGTCCCTACTTCTCACATATTGTCCATATACTATGACCAACAGAAACGAGTGCAGTCAAAATATACTTAATTTGAAGACCTGGTGTCAATTACAATATTATAACATGAGAATACAATTACAAAGGTACAAAATACATTAGTAAAGAACATAACAATACAGATAACATTTGTAGTAAAACAGGCTTTACAAAAGAATAGAAATAAACATATACATTAGTGTTACAAAAATAATGACATAAGTACATACATAAAAGATCAGAATAGCTTTTGAAACATCAACTTTACACATGAGCATTAAAATAGAACAGAATTACTAATGTCTAACATCTTTACAAAGTAAATAACATATTATCAATGCAAATTATATTTGAGGATAACAGTATTCCTCATCATAGTGAATGTAGCTTAGTATTAGAAAAATTCTACAACATAAGTCTTATCAGATATACATATAAATACAGGAAAAACATAAATACACAAGGGAACACAAACACATAGTGGGATAACACAATGGAAAGGACAGGGTTCGTTTTCAGTGTAACTTTTGGTACTGCAGTCCAACCCAAAACTTCATTCCATAGATCTTTCGTCTTAATTCCACATTTGTTTCCACCAAAAAAATCCTATTCAAGCATGCTTTCTGTATATATATATGTTCACATATTTCTTACCTCATTATTTATTTTCCATTATCTTACTTCATCATTTATTTCCAAGAAAATCCTACCTAAACCTGTTGTCCCTAAACCCTACTTTTTTTTGGTTCATATCCTATTTCAAAATACTGTTTTGGCCAAACCATTTTCTTATAGATTTTCAATGTATTTCTTCCAATTCATCATAGTTAGTTTCTTATATAGTCTACCCCCTCTTAAGCTAACTTAAATCTACTGAGCTCAGATATATATACCAAGGGACGAGGCAATGCAGCATCACATAAAACAATTAATATAAACAGCAATGAAAAAAAAACGCAGATTTGCGAAGCAAGCAGTATTAAGAAATTAGCAAAGCAATTGCAATATTACAACTAATCTAAGGCAATGTGCAGCAAACAATAAAAATATAAAAATAAATCATTAGTAAAACTGGCTTAACAGAATAATACAAAATCAAATTCAATAACACTATGCCTGGCAAACAGCAGAAGCAAAAGCAATAAATTATATCTAAACATGACAACGCTCAAGCAGAAAAAATATTACAGTAAAAACAACAATGCAGACAAGGGAAATGTATATTCACATCTTAATGACTATGTAATTAAAGTGGTGCACCACAAAAACTAATTCTACAAAAAATTACTCAGTAGTTGAAAAGAAAATTATGTATGCAGTTCCTGGTATTAGTCCCTTCTTATTGTTCTTTCCATTCCAAGAGCTCCTTTTTCGAAGAATGTGGATTACAAAATTATTATTTAATAGATCTGCAGACAGAAAATATTTATATTAGTACATCTATAAAATTTTATTTTAACCAGTGCTGCAGTGCAGCTAGAAACTAGATATTAAACAAAATGGGCAAAGCAAGGCGTGAAACGTCATTCACTAGCCATATGGCATTTCTCTCAATTAGCACGACAATAGCCGTGAAATGTTGCGATGCTTTCTACAAAGGAACGTCAATAGCGATTATAATGGCCTCTTTTTTCTTCTACCTGTGCCGCTGGAAGGCTAATGGTTTTTTTTTGTTCGGGCGGCTGTCGCCCAGGTGTCTGACACAGCTGTGTGCCCACGACGTATTACGTGCAGGTGGTCACTTAACTTTCGTACGGAAATATTTACGACAGCAGTTTCCGCTACAATGGCAGTCTTAAATAAAAATATTTCACAGGTCAAGAATTAGCGTTGCAAACCTGTAAAAACAAAATCCCATGAATATAACAGTGTCCAAAAAATTTTCGTCGGCATTGTGATACATTCACGCATTTACACACATTTCATAATTCTAAAAGTACGATTCTCGGTTTCCAACATACGTCTTCACAAGGCAGAGTTCCTAACCGCTACTCATTACTCCTTACCTCATTACACATATACAAATTCGTCGACGCTTCTTCAATACTTCATCATTAGATACATAGCATAATCAAATTCTTCATATAACATTAGCTTACTAATCATAAACATACCTCAACAACATAATACACATCGTCGTCGTAAAAAATAACATCATAACACCTCAGTCAAATCTCAAAATCGTCGTAGCTTCCTCCAATAGTTTCAAAACCTAAAAAAAATTCTCTGCTCATTTCAAAAGTGTCATCTGCCTCAAACGTACTTTAAAATCATGATTCCATACCAAACACATCATTCAAAGCTCACATTGTATCACAATGGTTCCGAAAAAATATGAACAGTTTACAAAGTACAGACAAAATACAATTTCATACGTATGAAGTTATTCAACTGTGTAATTACGTAAACATCTGTCACTGACGTAGTAAAAAAAATGTTTGTCTCTCTCAGTTAAATGATCTGATAGCTGTGTAATACTGTGTTGGAGAAATATGGTACCGATGTGTAAAGTTGTATAAGCAAATACCACATTAGCTAGGGTTCCTTGTGGTTGCCACACACATGGTACACAAAGTAAGCGTGTACCCCCCTGAGGATTAATGTAATTATACCCTCAGGTGTTACAGATTACAGCAATGGAATGAAATGTATCACGGAAAACCTTCTTTGTAATTAAAAAATCTTTAAAAGTAAGTGTTTTAAGTATAAGATTAATCACTCAAATGCGTGTACTGTAGCGCTAAACTGTGCGTCTTGTCGCAACATAATCTCTGTGGAAGTCTCGTAGTTATCGTCCTCCGAAAGCTAAGTTCTGCAGAAGTCAATGTACTTACCTGATGATCCTGGCAGGGTCGCCATATGAAACGTCCCCTTTTAACAATATTTTACAACTGTGCTTAACCTGACACACAATATTTTTTTTTTTAGCGCAACGCAATCTGACTTTCCACACACAATATTTTGTTAACGCAACGCAATCTGACTTTCAAAATTCTCTACAAGAGAATGGCCCTGACTAACATTAACCTGTACTTTTCAGAAATCACTTACCTCACAAAAATCTTGGTTACTCCCACTACTGCAATACAGCTAGCGCCACTACTGCCAGCTAAATAAAAGATTCAAACTATGGAAGGCACTAACTACTGATAGGGATAGTTAGCAAATGAAAGATATTAATAGAGAACAAACAATGTATTTACCTTGATATCATGACAAATTACAAAACTGCGCCATCTCTCTCCGCACATCCACCACTGCTGGCGGCACACCTCCAACTGCCCAACGCTACGCGCTGTTCACAGCCAGCTGCCTAACACTACAATGGTTGAGTATTACAACAATGCAAAGCAGCCACAGACTGCACACGGCACAGCCGGTGATTTTCATACAGAGGTGGCGTTACTAATAAAAAAACCTAAACAGCCTACTTACACCTTCTATAGAAATAATGTGACCGAGAAATTTCACCTGAGAACGACCAAATTCAGATTTTTCCAAGTTCACTGTCATGCCAACTCGTGCAAAAATACGTAATAATGAATCCAAAATTTTGTTGTGCTCACTCCAAGAATGTTTAGCAATAAGAATATCATCAACATATGAAGTAATATTGTCAGGAAGATAAACAGGTAAAATTTCATTTAAACTACGAATGAATGCTGCAGAAGATACAGTAAGTCCAAACGGTAATTTCCGAAACTGGTAACAGTTACCAAAGGCTAAAAAGGCAGTATATTTTCTACAATCAGGGTGGAGTTCTATTTGCCAAAAACTTGCGCGCATATCAATCGTGGATAAAACTTTAATTCCACGGAAATGTTGAAGAAGTTCATCTAAATTTTGTGGACGGTCAGTTTCAGGAATAATAATATTATTTATCTGTCTGGAGTCCAGAACCAAACGAATTGACCCATCCTTTTTAAGAACGACATGTAATGGGCTGGTATAAGGACTGACTGCTGGCTCAATAATGCCCTGATCTAAAATGTATTGAAGTTCATTCTTAACCTTGTCTCTGTAAGCCAAAGGAATAGCGTACGTTTTTCCTCGAAATGGTGTGTGTTCTTTCACTTTAAATAAATATTGTAAACCTTGTATAGTTCCTGTGTGATGACTAAACACTGTAGCATGTGAAGTCAAAATGTGGTGCAACTCTTCTCTTGCAACGTCATCTGGCACTTCAGCTTTCTTAACCTTTTCATTAATTAATTCTTCGCTATTAATTACATCATCCATCGCGTCTCTGTATCTATTGTCATTGTCATGAATAAACACATTGTCGTCATAATGCTCAAAGAAAACATCAGAAGTAAGAAACATTAAACATTTTGTATCTGATTCAGATCTTGCTAAACACTCGAAAAATTTCAAACATTTCGGCATTCCGGCAACAGTCAAATTCACACTTCCTTCTTTAAAGTTCAAAATTGCCTTATGTGTGTTAAGAAACTCCATACCTAATATAATCTGTGTACTGAGTAATGGAACAATAATAAAATTAGCCGACAATTCGTATCCTTGACAAATGAAATTTAGGTTGGTCTGTTGTTTAACTTCCACACCTTTTCCAGAAATCGCTCCTCGAATTGTAGTTTTAGAAATAGGTAACACAGGACAGGCAATAGTTCTTTCACATATACGAAAAACTGATTCACTAATGACGTTCAATGGGCTCCCAGAATCTAAAACTGCAGTGAACTCATTCTTACCCACACATACTTCAATAACAGGATGTAAAAATGCGTCTACATTATTTTCCTTTTCGCCTAGCAAAATGTCTCTCATACCTTCCAGGCGTACGTAGTGTAAAGTTGTAGTGTCATTACTTTCTGAACCGTCTATATTGCTGCCAGAAGCCGAAGCTGCAAGTCATGGTCGATTATTTGCGTCACGTCTTTGATTATTCCCGTCATTTCGCGGATCAATTTCTACTATTTCCACTTGTCTCTCTGAATTTCTGTCACGCGGAGGATGCCAATTAGGTCCTTCCTGTCTGTTAGATGCAAATTCTTGGTTGTGTCTGTTATTAAAATTTCTGTTTTCCTGTCTGTCTGCATAACTACTTCTTGTATAATTTCGACTGTCACTTCTGAAATTATTGTTAGACCTACTACCCTGGTTATTTCTGTAGTAAGAGTTTCTATTATTGTATGAATAATTTCTGTCTTGATGATACCGATTACTGTTTCCGTATGATTGATCATTCCGGTAAGAATTACCGTTATTATAATTGTCTGTGTAATTTCTGTTAGAACGTCTGTTATTGCCATAAGGCTGGTATCTATTGTCCTGTCTGTTACGTCTGTCATTCTCAAAATTACCCATATAACGCCCGTTCCGATCACTATCCCTTTTCTCTGAAAATCTATCGTAATTACTGTTACTGAAAAAGTTACAAGAAGTCCCGTCGTCGTTGTCATACTCAAGTTCTTGTAACAAAGTCTTAAAAGTCTCGATGTCGTCTTTACATCTTCCAGCTAAAGCAATTTGTCTTATGGATTGTGGCAGCTTAGTTAAACAAATGCGAATTAATTCAGTCGGGCTGTAAGGGTTGGACAGGAACTGATTCTTTCGAATCATGATTTCAAAATATTCCGCTGGCGTGCGGAACTCAGACTGTTTGAAATTACGCTGCATAATAAGACTGTGTTTGACTCTGTCTTGCGTGTTTTCGGACCAATATGCCGATAGAAATGCATGATAAAAATCATTCAGATTATTACAATCTCTAATGAGTGCGCGCATCCGCGTCGCCGGTTCGTTTTCTAAATATCCACACATAAATTCCAGTTTGTGACTTAGTGGCCAATTTGGTGGAAGTGCGTACATAAACTGATCTAACCATGAACATGGATGTATGTCATTCTTAGAATTGCGGAAGATCTTAAATTTCCGAACAGTCAAAAAGTGTTTATAGTCAAAGTTTTCGCCTCGTGGCGACAAAGACCTACCGCGTCTGCCCCAGTCCCAGTGTTGGTTATTGTCAAATTCGCGCGTCTGGCGCTCTATTGTTGCATCCCGTAAATGAAACAAATTACCTTCTTCAAACCCCCCTGGTATCTGTGATTCTAAATTTCTTTTGCTGTCTTTTCCTACGATTTCGCCTTCAATTTGTTTGACTTGCATTCGTAATGCCTCAAATTCCCTTTTAACGCGTTCATTAAATTTTCCCTGATTTTCAACATGTTTATTTATGTTCTGGTACTCTTCGGTTTCTGAAAACGGTACTGGAGCTGTATCATCCGAATCTCTGTCCCCATGTAAACTAAGATTTGTCAATTTATCTGAAATCTCCTCAACTCTTTCCGATAAGTCACCTATTTTTTCGTTCTGTTTACTTACGTCTTCCATAAGTGTCGCGACTCGGGTTTCAGTGTTGACACATTTGGTAGTTAACTGTTCATATTGTTGTGTTAGATTATTTATTCTGTCATTTTGTACGGATTCCTCGATTCTCTCAAATATTTCTTCCTTATCGTGTGCACGTTGTAAATTTAACTCTGAAAATTTTTGTACTATCACGCGATCTCTTTCTTCCTGTTCTCGATCCTGTTCCCTTTGTCTAATCTCTACTGCAATTAATCTATTATTGTGAGAATTCAAAATCGGTTGTACTTCTTCTCTGATTTCTTTCTTTAATTCATCTTTCATATTTTTGAAACATGTCCCTATTCGTGAGTCTAACCGTGTTTCCATTGTTCCCATATCAGTTTCTAACCGTGTTGCCAAAGTTCCCAACTCTGTTTTTAATTCAGATCCCAACTGTGATCCCAGTGAGTCTAACCGTGTTTCCATTGTTCCCCTATCTGTTTCTAATTCAGATCGTAACTGTGATCCCAGTGAGTCTAACCGTGTTTCCATTGTTTCCCTATTTGTTTTCAACCGTGTTGCCAAAGTTCCCATCTGTGTTTTTAATTCAGATGCCAAATTTAATATTACACCCATCAACTGCTCCGTATTAACTTGTTCGAAATTCCTTTCGCCCCTAACATTTCCCACAAAACCAGTTTCCTTCGTCATGGCTGTAAAGGTATTTGTGTTCGATACTATTTCAGAATCTTCTATCGTTAATCTCATATTCTGTGAATTTTCTGATTGAGAAAAATTTTGAAATGGTTCCGGACTATTTTCCCGACTTATTACATTGTTTTCCACTTCATTATCCATCATACTGTTTTCCTCTGTTGGCGAGTTCGCCATGTTAACAATTTCGTCATTCTCACTATTCATCATTTTTGCCTTTTTCATTGATCGTGTAATCATTTATAAAATATACAAAATTCGTCACTATACGAAAGTTACACAGAATGACACTATATCTCCAACAATATCATTCACACGAAATGCTTCCCTCAACCACGATTAACGAACAATTGAAATAATTGCACTAAATTGTCAAACCCGTAGACAAGACAATGAAAATTAAATTCTGCCAATATACCATTAAAAGAATGACAATTACCAAATCTACTCATGCAATATAGACTACAATTACAAAACTACAAATTACTACAACAATACTCCTGTCTACTATATTTACAATCAGAAGAATTCCAAGGGACGATCCGAAGCAGCGGTCGCCACGTGCATGGGGGCTTAATTATAATAGATGAAAATAATTTTAATTTTTTTGCTTCAGTAGCTGTCTGTTCGGTTACGAAGTCTCGTAACGGTTGGCCCTGACTAGTATTATTACGCAATCTGACTGCATAGAACAACAACAAAGAATGAAATGGAAATTTTCATTAACACAATTAATTAATTAAGTCCCCAGCAACTATAAAACCTACGAAACCAAAGCACAAGTGTAACTGTTCTGTGTGTGGAAGTATGACTCAACGTACGCATCTGGCACGGTTCTTCTTCAACAACACAAGAAATTTTAAATATCATTTATACTGAATTAATTAAAGAAAATAGAAATACCATAATTACTCAAGAAAACCAGAATTACACTCTAATACAAGAACACAAGCCAGATGCTTTGTTGACTGAACCTGTAATGACGCATTATTCAGGACATTGAAATAATGAGAAAGAAAAGAAAAGTAGTTTGTTACCTTAATTTATATTGATGAAAAGCACTCTAGACATTACAATCTCTCCACACCTACTCGCTACTATCACATCTCAACAAGAACTTTTCAGTATCACATCTCAGCAAGCACTGCCTACTAGCTCATCTCAACAAACACTCCTCTGCTACGAGTTCTTAACAAGCACTGACTACCACGAGCTCTCCCCAAGCACTGACTACCACGAGCTCTCCCCAAGCACTGACTACTACGAGTTCTCAATAATCACTGCCAGTGGAGGCGGCGGAACAATACTCTCTAGCGCGATCTCTGGCGCTGTGGCTCAGTGTAGCCACCTTTCAATGATAAGTACTGCTATAATTAGACTTTATGAAAGAGACAGATTTTAGATAGGAGTACTAGCAGCAGGGAGTATGAGGGAGATTGATGGTGAATGGAGGAGAAGAATAGAGACGTGGTGAAACATAATTAAGGAAATATAAAGGAAAAGAAGATTGCGTGCCTAATAGAGATAGATGAAGAGGAAGAAGAGAAAGGAACAAGATAGGAGACACTAGCTTTGCTATTTGACAGAGGGGAATAAGGCAATATAACTTTTAGACTTAACTACGATCATAACACACAATACGCGTTGATCTTCTTTTATTAATGTCACTAGGTAGCTAACACAACAAACTACACATAAATCTCCACTAAACTACCTACGCATATACAAGAGTCGTTGAATAAAAAAAATGTAATTTCGTTAAGAATCTGTTAAGAAAATCGAATACAACCCTTATTTATTTTTCAAGTTCATCCACTTCAAGTTCTATGCACTTATGCTAGCGCTGGACAAGCTTCTCATTTCCGCGTGTAAAGAATTGTTGTGAGTGTGTCTTAACGAGTTATGCACTGCTGCCTGGACTTCATCATAAGTGAACCTTGAGCCAATAAGAGCTTCTTTGAGCGAGTTAAAATGCACCCAACTTTCACCTTCCTTCACAATACGGTGCCACCTCTTCAGCCTCGTACACATTCATGCCACTTTCTTTCTTTCCTGATGTCAAACGTTTTGGACCTGCCTCGAAAACTCTTTCTCGAACAGTGTGGTGGACTGATCCGACACTACTGTTCCCCGTTGCTGCTATATCACTCACCTTACTAAGCCTGGATTCCCGTATCAGCTCGTCAACCCTTGCAATGTTGTTCTCTGTGACTGGAGAGACAGAGTGTCGTGGGCGTGGCGAATCTTCGACACTTGTTACATGCCGACTGAACTAATCTGCGCACTCGTGCACTTCTGTTCGACTCAAACAACTTTCACACCACACCTGCCATCTGACGGTGAATTCTGATTGATTTTGACCCTTCAGCTAACAGAACGCAACGTTGGTGCAAACCTGTAAGAGTGCTGCCAACTTGTTTCACTGACTTTCAGCACACCGTTCGCGAAGCAGGCGTGCAAGTCCCAGCTGATAACAAGTCTATGACACAATAAATAAATAAATAAATAAATAAATAAATAAATAAAGAAGCTCAAACCTTGCCGAAGTTTTGTGTTTTTTAGACAACTTTTCCCATTATTTACTGAACGGACTTAAATTTTTGTGCAATAACACAAAGAATTCATTGTTCTCATAGAATAACAAGCTGAATTCTCAACAGAATTGTGTCAATAACTTAGTCACCCTCATGTCGTAGATTGAGCAAAACACTTGAGCATAGATGTAACTAATCACACACACACAGCCAGTAGCTAACAACTGAACTGCTCGCGCTCACGTCCTTGTGTGCCATCAACAAACAACCACCAACCACAGCGACAACCACGGGCCTCCGTACAGAATCTGTGGCTACCAATAACACTCAAAGTGGCTAGAAATAACACCTAAAGTATCACTCATATGCCTAACAGTGCACGGTATTTGATACGTGGTACTTACTGGAATTAAGAAAAACGTGGAAAGTAGGGCGCACCAATATAACTTTCTTTTCACGCAACCTGTTTATTTAACAATATATATAAACAAATATTTTTTTACAGAATGAACAAAATTCTTTTGGCCTTAAGCCTTAAGATCAATAAGCCTTTGTAAAAGAATTCAAAACAGCAAACAATATGGCAATGATTACAAGACGGCCGGACCTGCAGCTCGTCCGTCATCGGGTGAAACAGCGGTGTTTACTACCGCGCTGGACACAGTTTCTCTTATTAAATGCCCTTTTGCAACACACGAAAACCATACAAGCATCATTGAGTGATACAGTTACTCAAAACAAATGACGTAACTTTTAATTTGAAAGCTGTATGTCGGGAAGTTCGGGGTTAAGATGCTCACATGTGCTTAAAGGTTAAACAGATTACGAAACAACATGACAATGATAAGGCTTACTTCAAAGCAACCAACTTCTTAATTTCATTCGGCAACCAAGGTGCGGGTGCGACTCGATCCCAACCCGTCCCTTTTGCCAATCTTATTTTGACTAAAGTTCTGGTAACAGTTGGCTGTTAATATTTTCAAGGTTAGACTGATTGTCAGTTATTAAGACTGCTCTGAACAAACGTCTTAAAACATTACTTGTGAACACTTATTACAAGAGAACTCACTCGGCGGAACCACAGGATCCAGCTAAAACACACCAACAATAACCCGGTCTTTCAAACACTGCAACGCACAGCTTAGTTGTTCAGATTATAACTAATGACTGAGAAATGCAATTACAGTTAAATAATTGAACCGGTTAACATCTAAATCTAATCACAAGGTCCCTCTTTTGTTTGACGCCACCAGTGCCTAAGTACAATTTTTGCGGCTGTATTTACGACCAGGAGATGATTCATTAGAACATTAATGATCGGGTACAACCAGAAAGGAAAGGCAATATAACAGCTGGACAAATTTTCAAACGACAACTAGTGTTTTATTACAATACTACGGCCTATATTTAAGACCAAAGACCGACCGAGTAAAACTCTGAGGGTCAGATATAACCCAGAAAATAATAAGGATGACAACTATATAATGACCAAATCACCACGAGGATTACAGAATGTTACTCCACTTTATCAACAAGCAGTTCCATGGAACCACGGGGCGTCGCAGCGGTTACTGAGTGGTGCCGATGAAAGCCAGGTAGAAGAGGGCAGCCAAGCCACAACCGGTGGTCCGACATGAATGTTGCCAACCAATCGACGGGATGTCGGCCTGCTGCTTGTAGTCGACGCTGACCCCTGTGAAGTACTCTGGCATCTGCGCAGGCCCTCCTTGCGCAGCTCATGGCTTCGGAGGCTCGGACCTCGTCACCACCTCTTGTCGCAATGCTACCGCCAATCCCCAAACATCGCGCCTCCTCCTCGGGCCAGCGAACCCCGTACATATATGTGGAACCAAAGACCTTCCAAGGACACAACCCACAGATACCAATTCTTCCTCCTAGGTATTGGCAATGGGGACGCAAGAGGGATAGTCGGTACTGCACAGTCTACTAACTCAATGGAGCCACGGCTCAGTAAGAACCATAAACCCACCAGTGTGAAGAAGTGAGCTGAAAAGTCACTCATTTAGTGCTCCCCGTGATATGTGTAAGTCCCTTCTCTGTCCTCACAAGGATCGCTGTCCAAGTTAGGAAAAGACACCAACCTATCAGGCTGCTTTGTCCACACAGTGGCCTCTCTCTGCACAGACCGTAGTGACACCCGACTAACAGTTCCTCAGCTCACCAGTTTCGCGAGGCCCTCGCTACTGGCTCTGCCTATAACTCCCCGTTCGCCTCCATGTAGCAACTGACCACTCCACCATCTTCAGGCCCAGCCCGCCGTTATGGACACCTCAGTCACGGCGGAAATCCTGCCCCTGGCGACACCCAACAGGCTGTTCCACTATTTTCTCCGCGGCGATGGTGCTGCCCTCTGTGAGATGTTCCTTCACCAGCTCAGCCAGAGAGGCGCTCGTGACGATCGTGTGTCCGCACTGCCGACACCCTCGCAGCACCAGCGTCGCAATCTGCTCGAATTGAGTGAAAGCGAGGAATGGGAGACACTGGATTCACCTCGGTGACACTTCTCTGTGACGTCACTGTGACGTGTAGGTGCCCAGTTTGACCTCCGTGAATGTCTACCGACTTTCGGCGTCGTATACAGGGTGTTACAAAAAGGTACGGCCAAACTTTCAGGAAACATTCCTCACACACAAATAAAGAAAAGATGTTACATGGACATGTGTCCGGAAACGCTTAATTTCCATGTTAGAGCTCATTTTACTTTCGTTAGTATGTACTGTACTTCCTCGATTCACCGCCAGTTGGTCCAATTGAAGGAAGGTAATGTTGACTTCGGTGCTTGTGAGCATCAAGCACATCAGTACGTAGCATCAACAGGTTAGTGTTCATCACGAACGTGGTTTTGCCGTCAGCGCAATGTTTACAAATGCGGAGTTGGCAGATGCCCATTTGATTTATGGATTAGCACGGGGGAATAGACGTGGCGCGGTACGTTTGTATCGAGACAGATTTACAGAACGAAGGTGTCCCGACAGGAAGACGTTCGAAGCAATTGATCGGCGTCTTAGGGAGCACGGAACATTCCAGCCTATGACTCGTTACTGGGGAAGACCTAGAACGACGAGGACACCTGCAATGGACGAGGCAGTTCTTCGTGCAGTTGACGATAACCCTAATGTCAGCGTCAGAGAAGTTGTTGCTGTACAAGATAACGTAGACCACGTCACTGTACGGATAGTGCTACGGGAGAACCAGTTGTTTCCGTACCATGTACAGCGTGTGCAGGCACTATCAGCAGCTGATTGGCCTCCACGGGTACACTTCTGCGAATGGTTCATCCAACAATGTGTCAATCCTCATTTCAGTGCAAATGTTCTCTTTACGGATGAGGCTTTATTCCAACGTGATCAAATTGTAAATTTTCACACTCAACATGTGTGGGCTGACGAGAATCTGCAGGCAATTTTGCAATCACGTCATCAAACAGATTTTCTGTTAACGTTTGGGCAGGCATTGTTGGTGATGTCTTGATTGGGCCCATGTTCTTCCACCTACGCACAATGGAGCACGTTAACATGATTTCATACGGGATAGTCTACCTGTGCTGCTAGAACATATGCCTTTACAAGTACGACACAACATGTGGTTCATGCACGATGGAGCTCCTGCACATTTCAGTCGAAGTGGTCCTACGCTTCTCAACAACAGATTCGGTGACCGATGGATTGGTAGAGGCGGACCAATTCCTTGGCCTCCTCGCTCTCCTGACCTCAACACTCTTGACTTTCATTTATGGGGGCATTTGAAAGCTCTTGTCTACGCAACCCCGGTACCAAATGTAGAGACTCTTCGTGCTCGTATTGTGGACGGCTGCGATACAATACGCCATTCTCCAGGGCTGCATCAGCGCATCAGGGATTCCATGCGCGGAGGGTGGATACATGTATCCTCGCTAACGGAGGACATTTTGAACATTTCCTGTAACAAAGTGTTTGAAGTCACGCTGGTACGTTCTGTTGCTGTGTGTTTCCATTCCATGATTAATGTGATTTGAAGAGATGTAATAAAATGAGCTCTAACATGGAAATTAAGCGTTTTCGGACACGTGTCCACATAACATATTTTCTTTCTTTGTGTGTGAGGAATGTTTCCAGAAAGTTTGGCCGTACCTTTTTGTAACACCCTGCAGAGTCTGAGCACGGTATGCCTCCCGTGGAACGGTCACCAATCTTGTGTTTACGGAGAGGCATCACCATGCTGAACGTACAGCCTCAAGATTTCGCTTGGGAAGTAGCACCATCGTCGAGTTGATACACGCCACCACTTAGGGAAGGATTTGTAATAGCAGATTGCCGATCTCAAATAATGTGATTGGTTGCCGTTTTGAGTTTCTAATTATTTCCAAGAATGAGAGTAATGTGTGGGTTACAAACTTACGTTCTTTTGAGAAATGGCCTGGAAATGATCACTGCTTGTGCCCCATTAGTATTAAAAACTGAAACGGATTTATTGGCTGCCCACCAGGGGATAAGTACACCTTCCGTCATTCTATGTGACCTGTTTATTGACTTCAGTTTAACTAAGCTGTTTATTCATTTCACGATCATATGCGTAATGTATTTAGTCTAGTTACGTATACAAAATAATGCTCCAGAATAATAAATATAGTATTGCCCCAACATTCTTCCACAACCTTACAGATATTGTAAATGCGGAGTATCGTTGCGATTGTGGTAGTCATTCTTGCTCAAGAATTAAAGCAGCAACTTATATCTTCAATTAGTACATTCACAGCAATTTTGAAAACTATTGTTGCCTTTTCTTTCTTTGAAAACTAGAACATGCAAGCTTCATACTCGTTATTTACATTATTATGTATTAGTCGATACGAGCACGAAAGGTGACTGACGTCCACGATGGTCGATACTGTATATGTACACGCCATAGTGGCGTCACAGAGATGTGTTACCGGCGGGACCTAGCCTCTTCCACAGGAAAATCAACCGTGCCATTTCACGCGGTACAAAAACACTCAGCTTGATGATTAGAGCTGGGATGGAAAGGACCAGAAAACATGTGTTGAATGCCGTTCTTTCTGAAAAATTCTATAAACGCTGAAATTGTGTTTCACTGAAATTTAGCGCCTTTTCTCTCAGCAGTTCCCAATTATAATAGGCTTTGTTCAGGAATGATTGTAGTTCTTTAAGATTATACAGGTGGACGATTCTGTTGATGGCTTCAACATTTTTGACTATTAGTTATAAAACAAAAAGGGAGGTGAGTGCATCAATTGAAGTGCAGGGAAGAAGAGATGACAATGAACTGCTGGGAAGCCTTGTCCAATGCTGTGGATATGCCTGTGGTAGATCAATTCTGGAGAAATATTTTCTTCCTACAAGTTTTGAAATAGGTTCCTCAGGCTGAGGAATGATCTTGCTCTCGGCAACTATTTGAGGATTAACAGTTGTTTCAAAACTCGCGATACACAAATTTTGCCATCAGGCTTTCTAAGAAACACCAACAGAGAAGTATTTACCTGTAGTAACAGGCGTCAGTATGCCAAACACTTCGTAACGATCCATTTTGGCTTCGAGTATGTTATGAAGGGTGCCAGGAATTGGAGGGGTGCAAAAGAAATACGGAGTGGCCGATGGTTTCAGTTGAATGTGCGCTGCGTAGTTGGTACTGCAACCAAGTCCAGAACTGAAGAGAGAGGAGAACTTCTCAGACGGCCTGTCAAGATCGTCGAAAGGTACCACAAAGTAAATCATGTTTACCGAGCCATATGCATGAGAAGAAGCCAGACAAAACATACACTCATGCTCATAAATTATGGATAATGCTAATACATGGGGAAACAACGTTCTGGTGGGTGGTTTGCGGGTTGAAATCACCTCGGGGTATGACCATACGGTAGCGCTGGCAGCAGTCCACATACGCACAGCTGTGTTGGTGCATATCAGAGTACGGTGCTAATGGTGACTGTGTTGAAAATGGCTCAAAGAACACATATTGATGACGTTATGAGGATTAGAATACTAGGGCGACTGGAGGCTGGTCAAACACAAACTGCAGCAATTTGCGGAAGGGTTGCACTTCTATCACGTTGAACGATTCTCTTCAGCCGTAGTCAAATGGCTGTATGGGAAAATTCGCACTTCATCGTTACCTCGGAAATGCTGTGTACCATCACTCGTGTGCCGACTATAACACCAAGTTAAAACTCACTGCCATTGTAGCAGCAGTAACCGATCTAACAACTCCGCCAGACACTTATTGTCTTACATAGGCGTTGCCCAACGCAGCGCCGTATTCTGCCTGTTTACATATCTCTATATTTGAATAGATATGCCTATATCAGTTTCTTTGGCGCTTCAATCCGTGTCTTCCATTAAAATGTCATCTCATTTCCACATCATATCGCTGAAACGGTGTTCGGACTTCACTACTTTTAGTAGTGATAGTACTACATCTTCCATTTAAAGGTCATTCCTTTTCTTCACCAAATCATGGAATCGGGATTGGAATTTCTTAATACTTAGTGTATAGTGCACTAAGCAAGCTCGCCATTCTGAGCGTCATAGATCCCAAATGGATAACCAGTCATCTGCATCCAATTTACATTCAGACTGCACCTGCAGTTGTCCTTTGCCTGGGAGCCCACAGTGATGTCGCACACGCCTTCGACTGCAGTGTCCTGATAAACACACATCCAGCTCGCAGTGTCAGAAGTTCGACCATGTCACCACCATTAGCGGCAGCCATAGACGTCTTCCTGAGCCAAATCGCGGGTATACAGAATTTTTTGTCATTTTATACAGTCAGATAATTTTACTACGTAGCCTCTGGAAATGTGGACCACACTCGCCGTTTGCGATGCCAGGTTATATTTCAGTGCGTACAGAAACTTCTATGTCTCTCATAAATAAGGGCACCTACGCTCACATTGGATATACCCAATTGCTTCCAGCCTACAAGCATATAATATAGCGCATCCCCATCCTTGCTCGCTGTGAAGTGACAGCTCGCTACAACAACGTCGACCGATTATTAATATTTCAAGCTGTGCTCAAAATACACTCATGCTCATTAATTAAGTATAATTGCAGAATGTGGTGCCACACAACGTGGCGCTACACAAAGCGGGAGCTAATAGCATAGGCACATACGGAACACATACGACACAGATCTGTAAATCCACAGTATTGGTGATAAGTTAAGAAAACCGTCCCGAAACACATGTGCTACAAAACACCACTGTTTCCTGCGCTTATACCCCGACATCAGTGTAGGATATTATCACCATGCACGCGTACACAGGCCGCACAACGGGTTGGCATACTCTGGATCAGGTGGTCGAGCAACTGCTGCTGTGCCTGTCGGAGCTCCTGAAGTGTCGTAGGTGTTTGAAGACGTCGACCGAGAGCAGCCCAGACGTGCTCGATGGGTTTAGGTCTGGAGAACAGGCAGGCCACTCCACGATGGCAGCTCGGTGGGGCCGTGCGTTATCATCCATCAGGAGGAAGGTGGGACGCACTGCACCCCTGAAAAGGCGGACATACTGGTACAAAATGACGTCTCGATACACCTGACCTGTTACAGTTCCTCTGTCAAAGACATGCAGGGGTGTACGTGCACCAATCATAATCCCACCCCACATCATATCAAACCACGACTCCATACAGATTCCTTTCAAGGACATTAAGGGATTGGTATCTGGTTCCTGGTTCACGCTAGATGGAAACCCGGCGAGAATCTGACTATACCTGGACTCCTCTTTGAACATAACCTGGGATCAGTGTTCCAATGACCATGTACTGTGTTCTTGACACGAGGCTTTACGGGCTCTCTTGTGACCTGGGGTCAGTGGAATGCACCTTTCGGGTCTCGAGGCGAATAAACGATGTCTGTTCAGTCGTCTGTACTCTGTGTGCTTGGAGACAACTGTTCCAGTGGCTGTGATAAGGTCCTGAGCAAGGCTACCTGCAGCACTACGTGGCCGTCTGCAGGCACTGATAGTGAGATATCGGTCTTCTTGTGGTGTTGTACATTGTGGACGTGCCGTACTGTAGCGCCTGGACACGTTTCCTGTCTGCTGGAATCGTTGCCATAATCTTGAGATCACACTTAGTGGCACACGGAGAGCCCGTGGTACGACCTGCTGTGTTTGACCAGCCTCCAGTCGCCCTAGTATTCTAACCCTCATAACGTCATCAATATGTGTTCTTTGAGCCATTTTCAACACAGTCACCATTAGCACGTCTGAAAACGTTTGCACACTTACTTTCGGAGCCGAAGGCCCATTAGTGTACACTTGATGGCAAAGCTTTACGCCTCGCCTCGGCCTGTCAACACCTACATTTGGGTGCTGATGACTGCAAACATGTTGCCTGGTCTGACGAGTATCGTTTCAAATTGTATCGAGTGGATATACGTGTATAAGTATGGAGACAACCGCATGAATCAATGGACCCTGCATCTCAGGAGGGGACCGATCAAGCTGGTGGAGGGTCTGTAATGGTGTGGAGCATGTGCAGCATCTGATTTGGGACCTGTGATACGTCTAGATACATCCCTGACAGGTGACAGGTACCTAAGCATCCCGTCTAATACCTGCATCCATTCATCTCCATTGTAAAATCCGACGGATTTGGACAATTCCAACAGGACAATGCGACACGTCATAGGTCCGGAATTGCTACAGAGTGTCTCTGGGAACACTCTTCTGAGTTTAAACACTTCCTCTGGCCAGCGAACTCCCAGACATGAACATTATTGAGCATATCTGGGATGCTGTTCAGAAGAGATATCCATCCCCTCGTACTCTTACTGATTTATGGACAGCTCTGCAGGATTCATAGTGTCAGTTCCCTCCAGCACTACTTCAGACATTAGTCGACTCCATGCCACGTCGTGTTACTGCAGGTCTGCGTTTCCGCGCGGCACCTTACACACTATTAGGCAGGTTACCTTCCATGAACTCCTCGACAGAATAGACCGAGTGACCCATGAGGAAACTCTACAATTTAAATTTGGAAGCGCGTGGATTACTGCTAAGACTTTTGATTTCTGGTGGTAGCTTATTGAAAATGAATGCAGCAGTATACTGCACACCTTTATGGACAAGAGTTAAGGAAGTCCGATCCAAATGCAGGTTTCATTTTTGCCGAGTGTTAGTCTTGGGAATAAGCTAATATTTTTAACAAGAAATGACAGTAAAGAATATATATATTGAGAGGCCAATGTCAAAATACCCAGACTCGTGAACAGCGGTCGACAAGACGTTCGTGAACTTATACCACTTACTGCCCGAACCACCTGTTTCTGAGCCAAAAATATCGTTTTATACCATACGACATAAGCGAATGAAGATAAGCAAAGTAGACTAATTTTCGTGTCGAACGATCACTCACTTCAGATACCGTTCGATTAGTAAAAATGGTAGCATTAAGTCTTTGAACGAGATCATGTACGTGGGCTTTCCACGACAGCTTTCTATCTACGTGAACACCTAGAAATTTGAACTGTTCAGTTTCACTAATCATATGCCCATACTGTGAAATTAAAACGTCAGGTTTTGTTGTATTGTGTGTTAGAAACTGTAAGGACTGAGTCTTACTGTGATTTAGTGTTAGATTATTTTCTACAAGCCGTGAACTTATGTCACCAACTGCACTACTTGCAACCGAGCCAATGTTGGACACAACATCCTTTGCTACCAAGCTAGTGTCATCAGTAAATAGAAATATTTTAGAGTCACCGTAATACTAGAGGGCACATCGCTTATGTAAATAAGGAACAGGAGTGGCCCCAACACTGATCCCTGGGGCACTTCCCACTTGACCCTACCCCACTCAGACCCCACATCACAGCCATTCTCAAAACTGTGAATAATGACCTTTTGCTGTCTGTTGCTGAAGTACGAGGCGAACCAATTGTGAGCTACTCCCCATATTCCGTAATGGCCCAACTTCTGGAGCAATATTTTCTGTTGAGCACAATCAAAAGTCTTAGTTAAATAAAAAAAAATATGCCTAGCGTTCAAAACCTTTTGTTTGACCCATTCATTACCTTACAGAGGAAAGAGAATACAGCGTTTTCAGTTAACGACTTCTAAAGCCGAACTGCACATTTGATAGCAAATCGTGTGATATAAATTGATCAATTATCCTTACATACATAGGCTTTTCAATAACTTTAGCAAACACTAATGACATAGAAATAGGTCTAAATTTGTCTACATTATCTCTTTCGCTCTTTTTATGAAGCGGCTTTACTACCGAGTACCTTAATCGTTCAGGAACTGACCATCGTTAAAAGAAAAATTACAAATATGGCTAAATACAATGCTAACGTGTGCAGCACAGTACTTTAATATTTTGCTAGGCACTACTCCATCGTACACGCAAAACGGCATTTGCTGGAGAAACCTTGAAGATGAGCTACCAATACTGCGTAAGTTTGATTAGAATATTTCCCTCAGCGAGAATAAAAAAAATTAGTTTGGTTCCTACTGCGTGAAACTTTTCTTCATAATAGAAAGTCTAATTTTTCTTGATATACTAACGACTTAAGCAGATTCAGCAATGTCACATTAGTAGACAGAAGACACTCTCGTTGCAGCGCCGTATGAGATATATTACATTTCTGGAAACGCAGGGAGAGGGTCAATCACAGCTGTCCCATTCCTCACTATGTGGCTGAAAAGGCAGAAAGAACGGGGTTGGTGTATTGGCTGCTCGTAGGAGGAGCTGCTGCGTCAGTTTGGCTTGCAAGCCAAGGCACTGTTCCAAGTTGGCCCGTTGCTGTTATGTTGTTGCTGTTGTTGTAGATTTTGTTGCTGTTTCAGCTTCAGTTGCAGCTGCCAAATGTCAAGATATCTGGGTCGATGTTCGCCTCCACCAAATGCATGCTAAGTTAGAGTCTTGTGCCTCTGAACTGTGGGCCATACTCCGCTGCTACTTTCCTACGTGCTTGTTTGGTTCCTTTCTACCAACGTGCTCAACATTTATTAGTTCACAATTAAATAACCATCGAACAAAGTTAAACTTCACAAAATTTGAACGAGCCGAGTTAGCGTGAGAGGGTAAACTTGATGGTGGAAGAATATTTCTGAAGGTTCGTAAGCTCTTCCCTTTGTCGTTATAAGCACAGCAAGTGTTAGTCCGTATAACAATCAACAGTCCAATCTAGTAGAGAGCAGCTAGGTTATAGCAGCATGCCACGAGGATAATGTCAACAGCCTTCAAACAGCGCACGAAATGTCAGTGGAGCTACTAGACGCTGCTTATAAACGAATTCTGGCCTCTGGATAATAAGACCAGGTGAGTCGTCGACAGCACTGCCTATACTTAGTTGCCAGGCCCTGCTGCCACGACAATAAAGGTTATGGAAGTTTTAACTGGTGCCCGTAATTCTGCTGGAATTAATCGCAAGCAGTTTTCCCAAAATTAATCAGAGGCTATCTGTGGTATCTGCTGGATCATTTAGAGGGTTCTTAATCGGAATGTGTCCTCCCCGATAGCTGAGTGGTCATCGCGGCGGTCTGTCATGCCAAGGGGCTCGGGTTCGATTCCCGGCTGCGTCGGAGATTTTCTCCGCTCAGGGACTGGGTGTTCTGTTGTCCTCATTATCATTTCATCATCATCAGTGGAAGGCAACGGGAAACCACCACGGAAATCATTTCCCTAGACGCTCATGCGGTGGGCCCCTCTGACGAGGCTTTCCCCATGACAAGACCTGCCGAAAGGCAGAACACAAACTTAAAAGTTAATCGGAATGTCTAAACTCGCATCTATCATCTTTTGTTAAAGGTCAGTAAGAGAAACCTGTTATGGACCACTGTCACACCTCAGCAGCAGACAGAATATCAGGTCCCTGGATAATGGCCCTCGATGCAAGAGGGATGTATTGTGTAGCGAAAAGGTGGGGCACAAAGCTTATTTATGCGCTCAGGCAGTAGAGCCTAGAGAACCTCAGACACGGTAATGTATGACCGACTACTGTAATGGTTACTATGAAGCCCAAGCAATACTTCGAGGAGTTATAGAACCATACTCCGAAGCTATTTGTGAATCCCAGACAGATGTGAATTCTTTACTGCAGTGTGTTTATTTCCATTTGTAAAGTAATATTTGTGGTTTCTGGATGGCAGCTATATCGGTTATTGATCTATGCGTAAGGAATGAAGATTAGGTTTTAAGTCCCGTCATCGAGGTCATTAGAGACGGAATACAAGCTCAGAATATTTCTAGGATTGGAAAGAAAATCGGCCATTCCCTTTCAAGGGATCCTGGAATTTGCGTCGGGCGATTCATGGAAATCACCGTAAACCTAAATCCCGATGGGCAGATAAAGATCTGAACAGTAATCCTCCCTAATGTGATCTAGTGTGCTAGGCACTGCGCCATCTCGCTCTGTAATGACCAGTACGAGCTCAGTTTTAGGGATTTTTGCAAGACAATCTATCAAAAAGTAGGAAGGAAAAAAATGTTTGTCGAGATACAGATACTCCTGAGCAGTAGGTGAATGGCGAGAAAATATAGATAGAGTGTAATTAGAACGAAGTAAGACATTTGGTATTCCATGTGAAATGAAAGAAAGTAGATAGTTACAGTACGCAGACAAGAGAAGAAACTTTCAGTAAACTCAAATCAGACCAACAATAAGATCTTTTACCAAATGACAACGGGCCGGAGCGAATTAATGTGGTGAGGGAGGTGTTATTAACAAAGTATGGGAGGAATTCAAAATGCGAGGTTTCCAGTTCCTGGAAAAAAATGACATTTCGTCCATGGAAAAAAGCAGTGATATATATTTCAGATTTATTTTTTATTTCATATAGAAAATTATTTAATCGTGATCTGTTTCTGCCGACATCGGTCATCTTCAGAATTTCTTTAGTGTCCATGACATGTTTATAACAGAGAGCAAGAGCGTGCTCACTGAGGGCGTCTAAGAAGTAGTTGGGTATGCCACCACCTACAATTCTGACGATGTCAACCAAGGCAACCTGTCGAGACCACATAGAAACGATCAGGTGTTGTGGATTGGCAAGACAGCCAACCCACTAGAAGGAAGCCGAAAGGCACGCGTTTAAGCTCATGCAGGCTGGCGTGAGGTCTGGAACAGGACACGGAAATGAGACTAACAAAAAACGTACGTAGCTGCTGGAATACTTAACTTCAATCCATAATTGGTGAACATCGCTCTTGACGGTACATGTTTTACAGCATCAATAGTAACTGGTAATGGCGCCTTGCTAGGTCGTAGCAAATGACGTAGCTGAAGGCTATGCTAACTATCGTCTCGGCAAACGAGAGCGTAATTTGTCAGTGAACCATCGCTAGCAAATTCGGCTGTACAACTGGGGCGAGTGCTAGGAAGTCTCTAGACCTGCCGTGTGGCGGCGCTCGGTCTGCAATCACTGATAGTGGCGACACGCCGGTCCGACGTATACTAACGGACCGCGGCCGATTTAAAGGCTACCACCTAGCAAGTGTGGTGTCTGGCGGTGACACCACATCAGGCAACACTTATTACACTAACGTCCGCACGAAAGCTGAAGGCTAAGTACAAACGCAGCCAACGATTGCCACTGCGTCTGCCGACACACTTCTTCTGTATGACTACACCCACAGCCACCTAGCGTTTGCATATCGCCCCTTCTACGAGTAGTTCGGGCACCTTCCCAATGCAGACAAGTAAAACAAGCATAGACTCGACACAAATGGACCATTAGAAAACTTAAAATTCAACGAAATGAAACAGACTCTGACACATTGACAACATGAATGGAAATGGCTTAACACACACAAAAAAATCACTTGAAAATGGGAATAATTTGCCGAAACGGGTCATGCGAAAAGTAAATAAAGAAAAATCGTGACTGGTGGCAGAAGATTTATTTATAAACAAACCTATTAAGTACAAAAGGCAACTCCGACAAAGCACTGCCATTTTGTACCTTTTGTACGTGGTACTAACGCTATCTGTGTGCGTGCATATCGCTATCCCATGACTTTTGTCACCTCAGTGTATGTGAGAGAAAATCGTGACTAGCACCAGAATAAATTATTTCATAAAAATTAGCCGGACAAGTGCGAGTAGGATTTGAGCTCTAAGGATTCCTTACCAACTTTATTTGCATACGTATAGTTCATCTGTAGGTTTTCATGAGTGAGTTTGCGAGTATCGAAATACGTGACATAATTGGTCGAACATTTTGACTGCATTACCTCAGAAGCTTAAATGGCTCTGAACACTATGGGACTCAACTGCTGTGGTTATCAGTCCCCTAGAACTTAGAACTACTTAAACCTAACTAACCTAAGGACATCACACACATCCATGCCCGAGGCAGGATTCGAACCTGCGACCGTAGCAGTCCCACGGTTCCGGACTGCGCGCCTAGAACCGCGAGACCACCGCGGCCGGCAGAAGCTTAAAGTTTTTGCACTGCCAAGAGACTGAAGACCTTAATATTTGACATAAATTTCAACTTGATATCTGTGCCCTTTCCTGAGAAAACGAATTATTAACAAGCGGACGGACAGACGGACAAAAAGTGATTCTATGATGGTTGCGTTTTTACCGACTACATGCACAGTAACATGTTTTCACTAACTACCAGGTGATCAAAAAGTCAGTATAAATTTGAAAACTGAATAAATCACGGAATAATGTAGATAGAGAGGTAAAAATTGACACACATGCTAGGAATTACATGGGGTTTTATTAGAAATAAAAAAAAAAACATAGTTCACAAAATGTCCGACAGATGACGCTGGACAGCAAAACGTGAGTGACTGCGCATGACAATCGTGTATAAAAGGAGCTGTAATGAGAGAGAGAACCAGATGCGCCAGCAGTCGCAGCATGTTGACGTTACCTGAAAAGGCGCTTTTAGTGAAGCTGTATAATCAGAATGGGGAATGTGCTAGTTCAACGTTACGATCCTATCGCCATAGGAAGGGGATTCGAACGGGTAAAGGTCCATTGACAAATGCAGCTGTGGCGAGAAAGAAGCAATTAAAGGATTCCTCTGACGCTCTCATAATTAATAATTAATGATAAATCGTACTGGGGTCACCAAGACGCCGTTGTAAATGTAATTTTGGAACTCAGCAGAGAGTACAGCAATCATCACCAATTTATTAGTTGTTTACATTATTAGTTTGTTCAGCTGTTCTTGAATAAACGTGATATTTCTACCAGAGCACATGCTTACGTATTCATCCCAAACTTCTATTTTACGTCCTATTACTGTCCATTGCGCAACAGATAAACATGGTCAAGTTATTTATTTATTATTTATTCAGTTGTCATAAGGTGCCAGATCTTTCACCGACAGATACACTTCAAATCAAAAATTAGTTAAGTATCAAATTCCCGCTGAGTGACGCCAGCTCAGCATTGCTGTACGTTTGTGAAATTATATTGTTAATGTTACTGCAATTGCTGTACTATCTGTTTCATTGTTGTACTATCTGATTCATATCCATGATGAGAGACGACAAGGTGTTCCACCTGGCTATGGGCGTCGCTGCCTCAGAGACAGCTGGGCGATATTGCAGTCCGACTGGCGGCAAGAGAACTACTACGAAACTGGAAAACATTCTTCGTCCTATGACTAGTAGTGACTGCACATCTCTATTATTTCTTAGATGTCCATATCGATGAAAATTTAAACTGGAGAAAGCACACATCGGAACAATTTACTAGCCGGCCGGTGTGGCCGAGCGGTTCTAGGCGCTTCAGTCTGGAGCCGCGCGACCGTTACTGTCGCAGGTTCGAATCCTGCCTCGGGCATGGATGTGTGTGATGTCCTTAGATTAGGTAGGTTTAAGTAGTTGTAAGTTCTAGGGGACTGATGACCTCCGATGTTAAGTACCATAGTGCTCAGAGCCATTTGCACCATTTGAACAACTTACTACAGCCTCATTTGCATTTAGAATCTTTGCAAATCTTGGGGAGAGACAAATCAATAAGTTCAAACATTTAGTATATTTTCAGTCAATAATGAAAGGGACAACTCATCTTTAAGAGAGAAACTCTTCATCACTCAAAGACGTGCAGTAATAATAATATGTGATGTTCACCAACGGTCATTTTATAGACATCTACTTAATGAAAATGGATTCTGACTGCTGCTTCACATTGTATTTATTTCCTCATGAAGTTTGTTGTAAGTAATCCACTACAGTTAAAAACGAAGAATGACGTACATAATTACAATACCAGAAAGAAAAATGACATTCATTACCCCCTGTCAAGGATGTCTTTAGCACAAAAAGGGGGTGCACAATTCTGCAATAAAAATTTTTGAACATTCACCTAGTGATGTAAAATGTCTGACAGACAACTAAGTAAAATCTGAAAATAAACTGAAAAAGTTTATCGTTGACAATTTCTTCTGTTCTGTAGATGATCTGCTATTGTAATGCATAAAAGATTGGGGATAGGAATTTCTATGTCACATATGTACATTTTTTAAAAAAGTGATGAGAAGCTTATGAATGTTCACAGTGTATCCATGTTCACAAATTAATTTGCGATTTGAATATAAAATGAATTTGGAACTGGATTTATAGTGAATATAAAATATAAATATAATAGATTCAGTAACTGATTTTCAAGCAATATCACGAAGAATTGCAACTCTGACTTTTAAAACAATCAATAAAAGCTACACAATTACATACGCTTATGCTCCTACAAATGAAAAAAATTATAACAAAAAAAAGAAGAGATTCATAAATTTTGGGTCCTTCTCGAACAAATTGTGAACAGAATAAATAAGAGAAATGTAAAAAGTTGTTGGGAATCTTCAACGTCCATCTGGGAAAACAAAGTAAATATAATGCAGGAGTAGATTTAATAATGAATAAAAAAGTAGGAGTGCGGGTTAGCTACTACAAACAGCATAGTGAACGCATTATTGTGGCCAAGATAGACACGAATTCCACGCCTACTACAGTAGTACAAGTTCATATGTCAACTAGCTCTGCAGATGAAGAAATTTATGAAATGTATTATGAGTTAAATAAATTATTCAGGTTGTGAAAGAAGACGAAAATTTAATAGTCATGGGTGACTGGAATTCGACAGTAGGAAAAGGAAGAGAAGGAAACGTAGTAGGTGAATATGGATTGGGGCTAAGAAATGAAAGAGGAAGCCACCTGGTAGAATTTTGCACAGAGCATAACTTAATCATAGCTAACACTTGGTTCAAGAATAATGAAAGAAGGTTGTGTACATGGAAGAACCCTGGAGATACTAGAAGGTTTCAGATAGATTATATAATGGTAAGAGAGAGATTTAGGAACCAGGTTTTAAATTGTAAGACAGTTCCAGGGGCAGATGTGGATTCTGACCACAATCTATTGGTTATGAAGTGTAGGTTAAAACTGAAGAAACACAAAAAGGTGGGAATTTAAGGAGATGGAACTTGGATAAATTGAAAGAACCAGAGGTTGTACAGAGTTTCAGGGAGCGCATAAAGGAACAATTGACAGGAATGTGGGAAAGAAATACAATAGAAGAAGAATGGGCAGCTTTGAGGAATGAAATAGTGAAGGCAGCAGAGGATCAAGTAGGTAAAAAGACGAGGGCTAGTAGAAATCCTTGGGTAACAGAAGAGATACTGAATTTAATTGATGAAAGGAGAAAATACAAAAATGCAGTAAGTGAAGCAGGCAAAAAGGAATAGAAATGTCTCAAAAATGAGATCGACAGGGAGTGCAAAATGGCTAAGCAGGCATGGCTAGAGGACAAACGCAAGGATGTAGAGGCTTATCTCACGAGGGGTAAAATAGATATTGCATACAGGAAAATTACCACTTGCATGAATATCAAGAGCTAAGATGGAAACCCAGTTCTAAGCAAAGAAGGGAAAGCAGAAAGGTGGAAGGAGTATATAGAGGGTCTATACAGTGGCGATGTTCTTGAGGACAATATTATGGAAATGGAAGAGGATGTAGATGAAGATGAAATGGGAGATATGATACTGCGTGAAGAGTTTGACAGAGCACTGAAAGACCTTAGTTGAAAAAAGGCCCCGGGAGTAGACAACATTCTATTAGAACTACTGACAGCCTTGGGAAAGCCAGTCCTGACAAAACTCTACCATCTGGTGAGCAAGATGTATGAGACAGGCGAAATTCCCTCAGCATTCAAGAAGAATATAATAATTCCAATCCCATAGAAATCAGGTGTTGACAGATGTGAAAATTACCGAACTATTAGTTTAATAAGTCACAGCTGCAAAACACTAACGCGAATTCTTTACAGACGAATGGAAAAACTGGTAGAAGCCGACCTCGGGGAAGATCAGTTTGGATTCCGTAGAAATGTTGGAGCACGTGAGGCAATACTGACCCTACGACGTATCTTAGAAGAAAGGTTAAGGAAAGGCAAACCTACGTTTCTAGCATTTGTAGACTTAGAGAAAGCTTTTGACAATGTTGACTAGAATACTCTCTTTCAAATTCTGAAGGTGGCAGGGGTAAAATACAGGGAGCGAAAGTCTACTTACAATTTGTACAGAAACCAGATGGCAGTTATAAGAGTCGGTCCACAGCCAAACTTCCATAGCTCTTCCATGTGGCTACAGCCTGCACTGGTACGTCCATTATATGATTACATTCCCGTACAGGGGAGACATTTTAAGTGAAAGTCACTTGCCCAGTGTCGGTGTATAAATACCATATCGCAGTACCTGTGTTGTTCAAAAGTACGATGCAGAATTCCTGCGGACTTATATGCATGTCCGAAGAGAAAGGCACTGTGGCGATTACAGACGTTATGAAATACACGAAATGTATCCGCAGTTGTAAATATGGACAACCATCAGCTATATAATGGAATGACGACAACACAAATTCGCCCTCTTAGTGCCTGTACCTGCGGTCATGAGTGCATGACCGAAGGCACATTGCAGTCGTACTTCTGCACAACACAGGTACTGGAATATTACATGTGTCTGTTGGCACTGGAAGTGACTTTAAATTAAAATGCCTCCCCTATAAAGGAATGTACATAATGGAGGTTCGGGTGCAGGTTGTAGTTATGGTTGACGAAATGTGCAGGTTTGAACATACCCGTGAGATGAACACAGATAGGCGAATCGGTTAAAGAGACCTCTCGTGATAAGCGGGAAATCCTATTTCGAGTCCCAGTCTGGCACAAAGTTTCACTATCGTCATTCCATTACAAAGCTGACAGTTGTCCATAATAACCACTGCGAATACATTTCGTTAATTCATAACGACTGTAGTCGCTGCAGTGCCTGCTCCTTGGACATGCATGTGTCAGAAAGAATGTTGCATCGTACTTCGTAAAAACACAAGCACTGCAATGACGCAAATTTAAGCAAACTCGTTATAAGTAGTCACGAACAAGAATAACACACAGAAGAATGAAAAAGAAAATTGTGGATGTGTTAGCTGACGAGGAAAGATAAAGGCACCAGGGAGGGAATTCTGTCGTTGCTGCTGATAATGGAAGCGAGACTAAAGAAAAGTCAAGACACGTTCAGAGGATTTGTCTACCTGGGAAAAGCGTTCGACGATGTAACATGGTGCAAGTTGTTTGAAATTCTGAGAGAAATAGGGGTAAGCTATAGAGAGAAGCGGGTAATAAACAGTATGTACAAAGTGAGAATGAAGGATTTCTCGGCGAATCTCGATGATAAAATCTTGGGTTGACAGCCGAGTCAATGTGTTATTCTCCAGCAACGTTTCGGCAAGTTTCTTACTTGCCATCTTACTTAGCCTGAAGATGGCAAGTAAGAAACCTGCTGAAACGTTGCTGGAGAACAGCACATTGACTCGGCTGTCAACCCGAGAAGATCTTATCAGTATTTACAACAACCAAGAGAGAATACCAAGAACGGGATGCTCGGATTAAAAAGGGTATAAGACAGGGATGTAGTCTTTCGCCCCTACTTTTCAATCTCTGCGCTGAAGAAGATTTTATCAGTATGTACAACAGCCAAGAGAGAATACCAAGAACGAAATGCTCGGATTAAAAAGGGTGTAAGACAGGGATGTAGTCTTTCGCCCCTACTTTTCAATCTGTACATTGAGAAGCAATGATGGAAATAGGAGAAAGGTTAAGGAGTTGAATTAAAATTCAAGGTGAAAGGATATCCATGATACCATCCGCTGATTACAATGTTATGCCGAGAGAAAGTGAAGAGGAATTACATGATCTGCTGAATGGAATAAACAGCCTAATGAGTACAGAGTATGGATTGAGAATAAATCGAAGAAAGACGAAATTAATGAGAATTAGGAGAAATGAGAACAGTGAGAAGCTTAACGTTAGGACTGATGGTCACGAAGTATTTAAAGTTAGGGAATTCTCCTACCCACAGCAAAATAACCAATGACAGATGGAGCAAGGAGGACATCGAAAGGAGACTACTAGTGGCAAAAAAGGACATCACTAGCCTAGAGAAGTCTACTAGTATCAAACATAGGCCTTAATTTGAGGAAGAAATTTCTGAGAATATACGTTTGGAGCACAAGATTGTATAGTAGTGAAACATGGACTGTCTGAAAACCGAAACAGGAGAGAATCGATGCATTTGTGATATGGTGCTACAGACAATTGTTGAAAATTAGGTGGACTGATAAGGTAAGGAAGAGAAGGTTTCGCGCTGAACTGCAGAGGAAAGGAATACGTGGAAACCCTGATAAGGAGAAGGGATAGGATGATAGGACATCTGTCAAGAGATACTAGAGAGAGCCGTATAGGGCAAAAACTGCAGCGGAAGACAGAGATTGGAATACATCCAACGAATAATAGAGAACGTAGGTTGCAAGGACTACTCTGAGCGAAAAGGTTGGCAAAGGAGGGTAATTCGTGGCGGGCGGTATCAAACCAGTCAGAAGACTGATGATTAAAAAAAATATAAAAGTAATCAAAAATAAAAAAATGAAATGCTTCAAAGCGATTAGTGTGGTCTTCTGAGGGGGTAACTAATACTTTCGTGCGATGAGTGTATTTCCGAAACAATACTAAATAACAATAGTAGTACACAATTACGATGGTGCAACCGGTATCAGTACGCTAATGCCAGGGAGCGCTAGGTTTGTACCAGAGCCTGGTCGTTTGCGTTATTGCAGCGGCGTGAGGGGCGTGCTGGAGGGAAATGTGATGCAAACTTGGTTAGGCGGGGCCCCAGTACGGCGGAATGCGCCCCTCGCTTCGAAAGCATCCACTGCGGTGGCGTGCCGAGAGATACACCCCCATCCCAACTCTACAAGCCAGCAGAGGGAGCTGTCTGAACTTGCGCGAACGTTTGTTGTTGCGTGCGTTTAGGCTGCACAATGCGCAGCGCCCCAAGAATTGGTCTGCCCTAGGCGAGTTTCAGCTTCAGTAACCAGCAGGATGGACGTGTAACGTTACCAATCTGTGACATTCACAGAAAGAACGTCTCGGCATGGCGAAAGATGGTGGTTTAATGTCCTGTCGAAAACAAATTCTAGCTCGTATTACGGATGGAAAAAATCGACCGTTAAAACCTGCACCAGTATTTTAGTTCAGAATAACAGGTGTTTTTCGATATGTGTTTGGTCTCGGTTATAACAGGTGCTTTCTATTTTTTACTGATAAACGGATAAAAAACTAAAATACCAGTTAGTCTATCAGGGGTAAAGTTTTTTTTGTGAAAACCTTTACAAACAACGTAATTTTTATTCGCAAAATTTCTATTGCATTAAAATATTACATTATTATAGAAAACGGGAAAAGCAGTCACTGCTATGTTAATAACACAGCCGACAGAAACGAGCTATAAACACATGGTAGAAGAACTGATACAGCATTGCCAGTTACCATGTGGCCAACTGGATAATAATGAGCGTATGGCATTGGTGGCCGGGAGACCCCTCGCGGGGCGGGTCGGCCGCCGTTCCACAAGTTCTTTAACGCCACTACGATGACTTGCGAGTGAATGAGGATGAAATGATGATGAAAGACACACAACACCCAGTCATCTCGACGCAGAGAAAATCCACGACCCCGCCGGGAATCGAACGCAGGGCCCCGTCCAGTGGAAGCGAGAACGCTACCGCAAGACCACGGGCCGCGTACGCCTACTGAATGGTGCCCGTGTACATGCAGTGTGCGAGACACGCCCTGTCTAACTAAACTGTAGTTCCTCGCTGGTGTCGTCCGACATTAGTTGTATTATAGAATAGCATGATCTCTAGTCTGGAAGTATTTTACAAAGTGCGGTATTAGTGAAGCACAATTCTCCATTTCCTAGAAAAGATTAAGGACAGGAGGAGCCACAACTGACTTGCGATATCATATAAGGAGAAAACTTAAAACTTAACGATTCATTCATAGCTTAGAATAAAAACTGAAAATTCTCGATCTATTGCCTGTATCTAGATAATATGACTTTATTTGCTTGTAGCCCTTGAAAAGAGACAAATTAACACATGCTACTCAAATCGCGGTATGATACTCAATTGCAACATTATTTTTGCGTAGAGTTTCAGAAAATTAGAACCAGTAGGAGAATACTGGCGATATTTTGTAGTGTTAAGCCAGTTATCGCTTTTGGAGAAAAGCAGCGAACGGTGGAGGGACTAACTTCCCTTTTATTTGACTATTTGATTTAATGTTTTGATTCCATGTGTCTTGAAATTAAGGGAGTCAAAAATTTTCGTTCTTTGTTCGATTTATTACAAGAAATAATAGGAATAAAACAGCGAAGATTGGTTATTTCAGAAAATTATTTTGAGCGGTTTAATAAAATGGTTCAAATGGCGCTGAGCACTATGGGACTCAACTGCTGTGGTCATAAGTCCCCTAGAACTTAGAACTACTTAAACCTAACTAACCTAAGGACATCACACACATCCATGCCCGAGGCAGGATTCGAACCTGCGACCGTAGCGGTCGTGCGGTTCCAGACTGTAGCGCCGTTAACCGCTCGGCCACTCCGGCCGGCTGCGGTTTAATACTCAGATTAAACTGGTGATGAAAAAACTGATAAAAACCGAAGACCGCTGGTTTCAGCGATAACCGGCATGACAGAATGAGGGGTTTGCGATCGGATGATATTGCTGCTGGTGAAAGTTTAGGGGTACAAACAAACCTTTTCTGTTCCTAACGTTTCGTCCAGAACTGCTCTGGATATTTTCAGAGGCGTTGCTCCTTCGCTGAGTCTTGCCGACTGACGGGTCGAACGTTTAAGAGCGACATATATATTCAAGCAAAAGGGGGCGTGGCCCGACATACATGTGATAAGCAAAACTAGCGATTGCCGTCTTGTCAAAGATAAAAAACTGTTTAGAGGTTCTGCAGAGCTACTGTCCAAATGTCGCTAAGTTTCAGGATCTCTTCTTTCATATTTAAATTATTCCCATGTTTATCTATGCCTATATCTACATATATACTCAACTAGCCACCAAGCGGTGTGTGGCGGATGGCACAATTCACGCCAAAGTCATATTTCCCCCCCTCTGTTCCATTCGCGGATCGCACTCGGACTTCGCAGCGCAATTCCTCACATACTGGCAATAAAAAAATGTCTGTCACAAAATTTCGTCCTGCGCATATTTCAGGCAGTAAATGGACGTTAAGGATCGGCAATCTGGCAACACTGTAGTCATACGTACGGTAACTACCCCTGTCAGCCGATGATAGAAAGCCGTGCAGTAGATAGCGTTTTGGGTTAGCATGCAGGAGGTCGGAGGGGTCGTGGATTATTTATTAATTTTTTTGCTAAAAGTAGCCTGCGTGGTGTGGTATCTGGCGTTTTAATCATCATACAGCGATTACAGTAGGTCTTCTACTAACCATTTGCAGTTACGTATTATGAACACAGATACGGAAATACAATCGTTTTCATTGGTCAGCTTTTCAAATGGTTGAAATGGCTCTGAGCACTATGGAACTTAACATCTGAGGTCATCAGTCCCCTAGAACTTAGAACTACTTAAACCTAACTAACCTAATGGATCACACACATCCATGCCTGAGACAGGATTCGAACCTGCGACCGTTGCGCGGTTCCAGGTTAAAGCGCCTAGAACCGCTCGGCCACACCGGCCGGCCGTCAGCTTTTAATGAAACCTTCTGCATGTCGTGGACGCGATTTGTTTCACACCATTGCATCTACTAGATTCCAAATCTGTATTCTAAGTACCCTCCCCTGACCCGTCAGGGTAGCCGAGCGCGCTAACGCGCCGCTCCCTGGACTCGGGTAGGCGCACCAGCTCTGGATCGAATCCGCCCGGCGGATTAACGACAAAGGGCCGGTGTGCCGGCTAGCCTGGATGTGGTTTTTAGGCGGTTTTCCTCATCCCTCTAGGTGAATACCAGGCTGATCCCCACATTCCGCCTCACACGACTCGCAGACATTTGCAACACATTCACACTATTCCATGGTTTACATTAAACACAGACACCTGGGGTACACTAATTCCTTCCCAGAGGGTATGGGGTGGCGGCAGGAAGGGCATCCGGTCACCCCATAAATTTAACATGCCACATCCGATTAACCACGGCCGACCCTGTGTAACTGTGGGACAAGGCTCAGACAAAGAAAGAAAGATTCTTAGTACCCTCCCCAAATGTTCTCATTGATTAATACCAACTACTATTCTTGCAACGTTCAGGTCCATTACATTTCTTTAGGGCCTCACGTCACCAGCTTTGCAAATGATTTAGATGCGACCATATGGCAAGGTCTATGACGTGCAAAAGGCTTCTTTAAATGCTGACCAATGAAAAGGATTGTATTTCTATTTCAGTGTTTGTAATACGTAATTGAAAAAGTTTTGTAGAAGACTCACTGTAATCGCTGTATGACAGTTAAGACGCCAGACACTGTACCACGCAAACTATTTTTAGCAAATACGCCTCAGCCCTGAATCGAACCCTCGACCTGTAGCACGTCAGCCCAAAGCACTACCCATTGTATCAGCTACGCAGCACTACTGCAATGCCTGACGGAGATGGTTACCGTACACTTTACTATAGCGTTGCCACACTGATAATCATGAAAGACATTTTAGTGCCTGATATATGCTCATGTTTAGTAATGCAAGTATCTCAATGGATTCTCACTACAAGCATTGTCTTACAAGTATCTCATAGGAGCTCACTTCAAGCATCGTTTTGAAACGTCCACATTAGTCAGCCGCAAATTCGGTTCAGACAAAATTCATACTAAACTCGTAGGTTTGTTAACTGCGAGAAAGTGCCAATTGCTACGCATATAGTTTACATGTTCAAGTGCTAGTAACGTTACTTTATTCCTACAGTTCCTTGAAATGCAAAAGGGTTTGATTTTTATCATTTAATTTATGATTATTTAACATACATCAATGCCCCTTAGCTCCATGACGGTGTCTGGAGCAGAGGACGTCTGGTTTCACTAGTGGGTCCCCTCTTTCCTGTTCCTCTCGCGAGTGGTGCGTTGGAAGAATGATTGTCGGGAAGCCTCTGTACTGGTTCTAATTCCTTGATTTTTATTGTTGTGGTCATTTCGCGAGATGTAAGCGGGAGGAAGTAATAAATTGTCCCCTCTTCCCGGAAAGTTCTCTTTCGAAATTTTAACAGTAAGCCTTTCGATGATGCTCAGCGCCTCTCTCATAAAATTTCCCGCTGGAGTTTGTTGAGCATCTCTGTAACGCTTTCGTGGCGACTAAACGATTCCTTGGCGAAACGCACCGCTATACGTTGGATCATCTATCCTTTCTATCAGTCGTACCTGTTAAGATTCCCACGTTGATGAACAATACTCAGAAATCGGTAGAACAAGCACCTCGTCAGCTTCTTCTTTCGTAGATACGTCACTCTTCCTTAAGATTATTCCTTTGAATCTCAGCCTGCCACCAACGTTTCCTCGTATTTGTTCTATGTGGTCAATCCATTTAAGACCGCTCTCAATAGTTACTCCTAGATATGATACGGGAGATATTTTTCCATCAATTTGTCATCAACAGTGTAGTTGAAGAGCAGTAGATTCCTTTTCCTATGCATGCGCAGTATGTTACATTTATTTACCTTCAGCGTCAGCAGCCCGAGCCTGTAGCAATCATCTGTCCTAAAAAAAAAAAAAAAATGGTTCAAATGGCTCTGAGCACTATGGGACTCAACTGCTGAGGTCATTAGTCCCCTAGAACTTAGAACTAGTTAAACCTAAATAACCTAAGGACATCACAAACATCCATGCCCGAGGCAGGATTCGAACCTGCGACCGTAGCGGTCTTGCAGTTCCAGACTGCAGCGCCTTTAACCGCACGGCCACTTCGGCCGGCAATCATCTGTCCTCTGTAGGTCATTCTGCAAATCTGTACTGTCTTTTAACACTGCTACACTACTGGCCATTAAAATTGCTACACCAAGAAGAAATGCAGATGAGAAACGGGTATTCATTGGACAAATATATTATATTAGAACTGACATGTGATTACATTTTCACGCATTTTGGGTGCATTGATCCTGAGAAATCAGTACCCAGAACAACCACCTCTGGCTGTAATAACGGCCTTGATACGCCTGGGCATTGAGTCAAACAGAGCTTGGATGGCGTGTACAGGTACAGCTGCCCACGCAGCTTCAACGCGATACCACAGTTCATCAAGAGTAGTGACTGGCGTATTGTGACGAGTCAGTTGCTCGGCCACCATTGACCAGACGTTTTCATTTGGTGAGAGATCTGGAGAATGTGCGGGCCAGGGCAGCAGTCGAACATTTTCTGTATCCTGAAAGGCCCATACAGGACCTGCAACATGCGGTCGTGCATTATCCTCCTGAAATGTAGGGTTTCGCAGGGATCGAATGAAGGGTAGAGCCACAGGTCGTAAGACATCTGAAATGTAACGTCCACTGTTCAAAGTGCCGTCGATGCGAACAAGAGGTGACCGAGACGTGTAACCAATGGCACCCCACACCATCACGCTGGGTGATACGCCAGTATGGCGATGACGAATACACGCTTCCAATGTGCGTTCACCGCGATGTCGCCAAGCACGTATGCGACCATCATGATGCTGTAAACAGAACCTGGATTCATCCGAAAAAATTACGTATTGCCATACGTGCACCCAGGTTCGTTGTTGAGAACACGATCGTAGGCGCTCCTGTCTGTGATGCAGCGTCAAGGGTAACCGCAGCCATGGTCTACGAGCTGATAGTCCATGCTGCTGCAAACGTCGTCGAACTGTCCGTGCAGATGGTTGTTGCCTTGCAAACGTCCCCATCTGTTGACTCAGGGATCGAGACGTGGCTGCACGATCCGTTACCGCCATGCGGATAAGATGCCTGTCATCACGACTGCTAGTGATACGACGCCTTTGGGATCCAGCACGGCGTTCCGTATTACCCTCCTGAACCCACCGATTCCATATTCTGCTAACAGTCATTGTATCTGGACCAACGCGAGCAGCAATACCGCGATACGATAAACCGCAATCACGATAGGCTACAATCCGACCTTTATCAAAGTCGGAAACGTGATGGTACGCATTTCTTAACCTTACACGAGGCATCACAACAACGTTTCACCAGACAACGCCGGTCAACTGCTGTTTGTGTATGAGAAAACGCTTGGAAACTTTCCTCATGTCAGCACGTTGTAGGTGTCGCCACAGGCGCCAACTTTGTGTGAATGCTCTGAAAAGCTAATCATTTGCATATCACAGCATCCTCTTCCTGTCGGCTAAATTTCGCGACTATAGCACGTCATCTTCGTGGTGCAGCAATTTTAATGGCCATTAGTGTATTTTCTTAAAGAAAACCGCATTGTCTATGAACAGTCTCAAACACCTTCCTGCGCTTTCTACTAGATTATTAATGTACATTGCGAACAGTAACGGTCCTGCCACACTTCCTCGGGATACCCCGGAAATTATCTTTACATCTGTCGATTTTATTTCGTTAAGTGAACCATGTTTACAGGCTGCATATTATTATACACCGACAAAAAAATTTGCAGCACTAAGAAGGAGCTGTGCGATATAAATGAAAGTTGGCAGGAGTGTTTCTACACCTGAAAGATGAAGTCTGTTCAGATTTCACGCCTGTTGGATTTGAGTTGTGCTGGTAGCGCCACTGTGACGATGCAAATCAGGTTTGCTTTAAATACACGCTGTAACGGTCGTGAGCGTTACTTACCCTTGAGGCTGTACGTGGTGAGCTGATGTTGGTCAAGAAAGCCTTCAAGACGACAAAGACGCCATTACCATCTCACTGAGTTTGAACAAGGTCGTGCAACAGGGCTACGAGGAGCTGCGGGTTCCTTCTGCGATGTTGCGGAAGAGCTGGCAGGAATGTAGCCACCTGCTGGTTGCGGTGGTCATGGGAATGTACGGCCGCATGAAGATCGGGCTACTTACAGCCACGGTGCATTGCCGAGAGGGAAGTCCATAGAATGCGGGGCAGGGCCCTGGCGCACCGTACTGAACCTGCGGCAACGATTGTAGCAGCAGTTGTCACCACACTGACATAACGAACTGTTATAAATCAGTTACTTCGAGGACGAGACGAAGTAAGTGTTCCTGAATTCCAATCAAGAACAACTGCCAAGATGAGAAACATAGAAGTAGATATCATCCGAGTAACTAAGCAGCTTAAATCACTTAAAAAAGGCAAGTTCCGGTCCAGATTGTATTACAGTCACGTTCCTCTCAGAGTACGCTGATAAAATACCTCCATATTTAGAAATTATATACAACTACTCGCTCACAGGAAGATCCGTACCTAAGGACTGGAAAATTGCTCAAGTCACACCAATACCCAAAAAGGGAAGTAGGAGTAATCCGCTGAATTACAGGTCCATATCACTAACAGCGATTTGCTGTAGGGTTCTGGAACATATACTGTATTCGAACGTTATGAAGTACCTCGAAGAAAACGATTTATTGACACATAGTCAGCACGGTTTCAGAAAATATCGTACTTGTGAAACACAACTAGCTCTTTATACTCATGAAGTAATAAGTGCTATCGACAGGGGATGTCAAATTGATTCCATATTTTTAGACTTCCAGAAGGCTTTCGATACCGTTCCTCACAAGCGTCTTCTAACCAAACTGCGTGCCTACGGAGTATCGCTTCAGTCGTGCGACTGGATTCATGATTTCCTGTCAGAAAGGTCACAGTTCGTAATAATAGACGGAAAGTAATCGAGTAAAACAGAAGTAATATCCGGCGTTCCCCAAGGAAGTGTTATAGGCCCTCTATTGTTCCTGATCTATATTAACGACGTAGGAGGCAATCTGAGTAGTCGTCTTAGATTGTTTGCAGATGATACTGTCATTTACGGTCTTGTAAAGTCATCAGATGATCAAAACCACTTTCAAAATGGTTTAGATAAGATATCTGTATGGTGCGAAAAGTGGCAATTGACCCTGAATAAGGAATAGTGTGAAGTTATTCCCATGAGTACTAAAAGAAATCAGCTAAATTTCGATTGCGCGATAAGTCACACAAATCTGAAGGCTGTAAATTCAACTAAATACGTAGGGATTACAACTACAAATAACCTAAATTGGGACAATCACATAGATAATATTGTGGGTAGAGCAAACCAAAGATTGCGAATAATTGGCAGAACACATAGAAGGTGCAACAGTCTACTAAAGAGACTTCTTACACCACGCTTGTCTGCCCTATTCCGGAGTATTGCTGTGCGGTGTGGGATCCGCAACAGGTGGGACTGACGGATGACATCGAAAAAGTGCAAAGAAGGGCAGCTCGTTTTGTATTATCGCGAAATAAGGGAGATAGTGTCACAGACATGATACGTGAATTGGAGTGGCAATCATTAAAACAAAGGCGTTTTACGTTAAATTACAATCACCAGTTTTCTCCTCCGATTGCGAAAACATTCTGTTGGCACCCACCTACATAGGGAGAATGATCATCGCGATAAAATAAGAGAAATCAGGGCTCGCACAAACAAATTTAAGTGCTCGTTTTTCCGGCGTGCCGTTCGAGAGTGGAACGGTAAGACAGCTTGAAGGAGGTTCATTGGACCCTCTGCCAGGCACTTTATTGTGAATAGCAGAGTAATCACGTAGATGTAGATGTAGATGTAGAGGACAGTTACGAGACAGACGCCCTGAAGCATACATTACACTGACCCCAAACCACCGCCATTTGTGACTGGAGTCCTGTCAAGTGAGAGCTCATTGGAGGGTAGTGTGGAGGTATGTTGTGTTTTCTGATGGAAACCTACTCGGTGCTAATGATGGCGGTGTGTTCGTCTTTTTTTTCTTTTTCTTTGGCTATCGGTCTTGTGACTGGTTTGATGCGGCCCGCCACGAATTCTTCTCCTGTGCTAACCTCTTCGTCTCAGAGTAGTACTTCGAATCTACGTCCTCAATTATTTGCTGGATGTATTCCAATCTCTGTATTGCTCTACAGTTTTTGCCCTCAACAGCTCCCTCTAGTACCATGGAAGTCATTCCCTCATGTCTTAACAAATGTCCTATCATCCTGTCCCTTCTCCTTATCAGTGTTTTCCACATATTCCTTTACTCTGCGATTCTGCACAGAACCTCCTCATTCCTTAACTTATCAAACCACTTAATTTTCAACATTCGTCTGTAGCACCACATCTCAAATGCTTCGATTTTTTTCTGTTCCGGTTTTCCCACAGTCCGTGTTTCACTACCATACAATGCTGTACTCCAGACGTACATTCTCAGAAAATTTCTTCTTCAAATTAAGGCCGATATTTGATATTAGTTGACTTCTCTTGGCCAGGAATTCCCTTTTTGCCATTGCTGGTCTGCTTTTGATGTTCTCCTTGCTCCGACCGTGATTGGTTATTTTACTGCCTACTTAGCAGAATTCCTTAACTTCATCTACTTCGTGACCATCAATCCTGATTTTAAGTTTCTCGCTGTTCTCATTTCTGCTGCATCTCATTCCTTCCGTCTTTCTTCGATTCACTCTCAGCCCATATTCTCTTCTCATTATTTTGTTCGTTCCGTTCAGCAGATCATGTAGTTTTTCTTCACTTTCACTTAGGATAGCAATGTCATCGGCGAATCGTATCGTTAATATCCTTTCATCTCGAATATTAATTCCGCTCCTGAACCTTTCTTTTATTTCCATCATTACTTATTAGATGTACAGATGCACAGTAGGGGGGAAAGAGTACATCCCTGTGTTACACGCTTTTTAATCCGAACACTTCGTTCTTGGTCGTCCACTCTTATTATTCTCTCTTGGCTCCTCTACATATTGTATATTACCCGTCTCTCCCTATAACTTACCCCTACTTTTTTCAAAATGTCGAAAATCTTACACCGTTTTACTTTGTCGAAGGCTTATGAACGTGTCTTGCTTCCATTGCTACCTGCAAGGTCAGAAATGCTTCTCTCGTGCCTTTACCGTTCCTAAGGCCAAACTAATCGTCATCTAGCGCATCCTCAGTTTTCTTTCCCATTCTTCTGTATATTATTCTTGGATGCATCAGCTGTGAAGCTGATTGTATGCGGTAATTCTCGCACTTGTCAGCTCTTGCCGTTTTCGGAATTGTGCGGATGATGCTTTTCCGAAAGTCAGATGGTATGTCGCCAGCCTGATACGTTCTACACACCAAGTAAATATTCGTTTTGTTAGCACTTCCTCCAATGGTTTTTGAAATTCTGATGGACTGTTATCTGTCCCTTCTGTCTTATTTGGTCTTAAGTTCTCCAAAGCTCTTTTAAATTCTGAATCTAATACTTGATCCCCTATCCCTTCGAAATTGATTCCTGTTTCTTCTTCTATCAAATCAGACAAATATTCCCTCTCATAGAGACTTTCAATGTATTCTTTGTATTCTTTTTTGTGTTAGTTAGGAGGTCAATTAAGTGCCTGCAACCACGCTGTTTGCGTGCTAGACACACTAGGCCTACGCCTGGAGTTATGGTCTGGGGTTAGATTTCCTATGACAGCAGGAGCACTTTCGTAGTTATCCCAAGCACTCTTACACCAATTTGTGCGTCAAGGTGATGATTCGACCCGTTGTGCTGCTGTTCATAAGCAGCCTTTCAGACAGTGTTTTCCAGCGCTTGCCCACATTCCGCTGTTGTCACCTAATATGCTCTACAGGAAGTCGTGTTTACTTGGCCTGTTCGATCAACAGGTATGTCACCAATCGAGTGCATATGGGACATCATCGGACGACAACTCCAGCGTCACCCACAGCCATCAGTAACCTTCCCTGTACTGACCAATCAAGTGCAACAGGCATAGAACTCCATCCAACAAACTGACATCCGGCACCTATACAACACAATGCTTACACTTTTGCATCCTTCAACATTCTGGCAGGTATATGGTTATTAATGTACCAGAATTTCACATTTGCTATGACTTCTCTCTCATTTACACTAGGCAGTGATTTTGCAATGTGACTCACTTAAATATGTTACGTAAACGTACGTATCAGCGAAATTTAATTACTCTACATTAATTATTTCTTTGTGTTACGAATTTTTCCGACAGTGTTCTTCTGTAAGGATGCACTGCTGGTGATTCTTTGATTACGACACTCCTACAAATGTGAATTTCCTCCTACCACTATCATCATCATTGAGATATAATTCCTCTGAAAATCTTGGTCTTTTGTTGAAGATTATTCCATTCTTCCCTGCGTAGTGCCGATCTCCTCCAATTTTGAATTCCAATTTCCATATGCCCTCTCTGACACTTTCCTCTCACCTTAGCTTTCGTCTTCCTGTTATCCTGATTTCTTCTTAATCATTCTGTCGTTTGCTCCGAGTACGTCTCTTTCCCATTCCAGCCGTTTAATCTAAATGCAGCTGACAACGTCTTATTCACTATACCGAATACACAGTTCATACTTTAATCTCCTCCTCCAGACACCATTTTCTTCCACTGGCCCCAGAATTTGTCTCTCGAGCTTTCGTCCAAGTATGCTCAGTTGTCTTTCATTCGTTAACGCGCAACTTTCAGCATCGCATGTTTGCACTGGTCTTATTAAAACGTTTACATCACTTTTGTTTTCATGAATAGCGGCTTAGATTTCAGATATTTTCTCAGGCCATGGTAGTACTTGTTGGCGGACAATATTCGTTTTTATATTTAAGAGGTGACAAGATAAGTGAAACTGCACACGACATATAACTTTGTAACCTCCCCACAAAATAATTTAAATAAATAATATGAATATGATTCTAATTTAGTGTAACCTCAATACAAAATTCTTTCACAGTGTAACCTGCCCGCAAAATTCATTAACATTTAATCTCCCCACAAAATTCGTTCCCATTTAATGTAAGCTCAAAACAGAAAAATTCCTAAGTCTCTCAACAGTAAAAAATTGTAATTATGTCGTTCACATTCAGTGTAACGTCCCAATAAAAAAATATATTCAGTAACCTGGTAATAAAACAATGTAACTAACCTCTCAATTAAACTGTCACTCACTTATGACTTTTCAATAATTCACTGTGAATTTAACCTGGTAAATTTTGGACAAGGAAGGAGTATATAGAGGGTTTATACAAGGGCGATGTACTTGAGGACAATATTATGGAAATGGAAGAGGATGTAGATGAAGATGAAATGGGAGATGAGATACTGCGTGAAGAGTTTGACAGAGCACTGAAAGACCTGAGTCTAAACAAGGCCCCGGGAGTAGACAACATTCCATTAGAACTACTGATGGCCTTGGGAGAGCCAGTCATGACAAAACTCTACCATCTGGTGAGCAAGATGTATGAGACAGGCGAAATACCCACAGACTTCAAGAAGAATATAATAATTCCAATCCCAAAGAAAGCAGGTGTTGCCAGATGTGAAAATTACCGAACTATCAGTTTAATAAGTCACAGCTGCAAAATACTAACGCGAATTCTTTACAGACGAATGGAAAAACTGGTAGAAGCGGACCTCGGGGAAGATCAATTTGGATTCCGTAGAAATGTTGGAACACGTGAGGCAATACTAACTTTACGACTTATCTTAGAAGAAAGATTAAGAAAATAAGTCACAGCTGCAAAATACTAACGCGAATTCTTTACAGACGAACGGAAAAACTGGTAGAAGCGGACCTCGGGGAAGATCAATTTGGATTCCGTAGAAATGTTGGAACACGTGAGGCAATACTAACCTTACGATTTATCTTAGAAGAAAGATTAAGAAAAGGCAAACCTACGTTTCTAGCATTTGTAGACTTAGAGAAAGCTTTTGACAACGTTAACTGGAATACTCTCTTTCAAATTCTGAAAGTGGCAGGGGTAAAATACAGGGAGCGAAAGGCTATTTACAATTTGTACAGAAACCAGATGGCAGTTATAAGAGTCGAGGGGCATGAAAGGGAAGCAGTGGTTGGGAAAGGAGTGAGACAGGGTTGTAGCCTCTCCCCGATGTTATTCAATCTGTATATTGAGCAAGCAGTAAAGGAAACAAAAGAAAAATTCGGAGTAGGTATTAAAATTCATGGAGAAGAAGTAAAAACTTTGAGGTTCGCCGATGACATTGTAATTCTGTCAGAGACAGCAAAGGACTTGGAAGAGCAGTTGAACGGAATGGACAGTGCCTTGATAGGAGGATATAAGATGAACATCAACAAAAGCAAAACGAGGATAACGGAATGTAGTCAAATTAAATCGGGTGATGCTGAGGGGATTAGATTAGGAAATGAGACACTTAAAGTAGTAAAGGAGTTTTGCTATTTATGGAGCAAAATAACTGATGATGGTCGAAGTAGAGAGGATATAAAATGTAGACTGGCAATGGCAAGGAAATCGTTTCTGAAGAAGAGAAATTTGTTAACATCGGGTATAGATTTAAGTGTCAGGAAGTCGTTTCTGAAAGTATTTGTATGGAGTGTAGCCATGTATGGAAGTGAAACATGGACGATAACCAGTTTGGACAAGAAGAGAATACAAGCTTTCGAAATGTGGTGCTACAGAAGAATGCTGAAGATAAGGTGGGTAGATCATGTAACTAATGAGGAGGTATTGAATAGGATTGGGGAGAAGAGAAGTTTGTGGCCCAACTTGACTAGAAGAAGGGATCGGTTGGTAGGACATGTTTTGAGGCATCAAGGGATCACAAATTTAGCATTGGAGGGCAGCGTGGAGGGTAAAAATCGTAGAGGGAGACCAAGAGATCAATACACTAAGCAGATTCAGAAGGATGTAGGTTGCGGTAGGTACTGGGAGATGAAGAAGCTTGCACAGGATAGAGTAGCATGGAGAGCTGCATCAAACCAGTCTCGGGACTGAAGACCACAACAACAACAAATTTTGGACGACAGCAGTGCTGCGTCATGGCCCTGGAAGATCAATCTGAATAAAAAAAGGAAAAATTCTTACCACAATGAAGTCGACGGATATATCTGCTCTTACAATAAATTTTTCCGGCACAGCTCTGTGCAATGCTGGCCGATATGTCTGTCATTTATGAAAGAAAGCAACTGATTTTTCTATTGCAATAATCGGGATGATCATGGATGGGAGAAATCAGTAAATTCGTTAAATTGAAATGAATGGTTGTTAAAAGTTACTTTTTGTGAGGAAGATTATTATTACGAGATTTTTAAAACATTTACATGGGACTTGAGATAACATTACTACATAGGCGCGAGGCTGCTTTTTACCTTATACATTAATACTCAGGCTCCGATATCGCTGCACCGCGACCGGGCCACCCAACAGCATAAACCAGACCAGACCAGAGCAGACTCCAGACTAGCAACAACTTACTGCTACAGCTACGCAGTTCCTACTGCAGTCAACACTGCTCTCTGGTCAGGCAGCGCATGAGCAATACATCGAAATTACATCTGCTCGGACCTCTTACAACTTATATGAACCAATTTCTACTCGTATGAATGGGGGCTCATTTTGGCAATCTTCCTTAGATACAGACATAGTTTTTCCTTCATTTATGTGTAAGTGCATCTTTCTAGCAGCTCTTTGAAGACTTGATAAGGCTTCTGCCACTGCTCTTGGCGTTCTTGCAATTATATCAATATCATCTGCATATGCCAGCACCTGATTTTTTCAAGGTAGTCCTTCTTGTATTGATGCCCGCGTCTCTTAATCTCTTATGGCCTTTTCCAGTGCTATAATAAAGAGAAGCCAGTCTTACTCCATTTTTTGCGATCACAGCCATTGATAATTTAGTCTGGATTTTAATTGTAAATGTGTTCCCAAAATTAATTTCCATTAATTTACATTAATTACTTTTTGGTGTTGTGATTTTTCACCTTCAGTTTACCATTGTATAGTGCACTGCTGTTGATCTTTTGATAGTGGCACTTCCATAGATGTAAATTTCCTCCTACCAGCGATTGTCATAATGGCAGAAGATGGTTAGAGGTAGCTGCTGACAATATGGTGTCAGTCTTGAGTTCATACGTTGTTAATTCCTAGAAAAATATTTTCCTTCAACAGTTCGATGACATGTCTGAAATTACTTCAAATATGATATATGGGTGGTATGCAAAGAGTTATCTCCAAAACACACATAGCTGTTGTAGGCAACAATGGAGATCGTAATGGTGTATTTTAGCTGGTGGGGGTGCAATTTACACTACTGGCCATTAAAATTGCTACACCACGAAGATGACGTGGCGCCACCTAAAACGTGCTGACATGAGGAATGATTCCAACCGATTTCTCATACAAAAACAGCAATTGACCGGCGTTGTCTGGTGAAACGTTGTTGTCATGCCTCGTGTAAGGAGGAGAAATGCGTACCATCACGTTTCCGACTTTCATAAAGGTCGGATTGTGACCTATCGCGATTACGGTTTATCGTATCGCGACATTGCTGCTCGCGTTGGTCGACATCCAATGACTGTTAGCAGGAAATGGAATCGGTGGGTTCAGGAGGGTAATACCGAACGCCGTGCTGGATCCCAACGGCCTCGTATCACTAGCAGTCGAGGTGACAGGCATCTTATCCGCATGGCTGTAACGGATCGTGCAGCCACGTCTCGATCCCTGAGACAACAGATGGGGACGTTTGCAAGACAACAACCACCTGCACGAACAGTTCGACGACGTTTGCAGCAGCATGAACTAACAGCTCGGAGACCATGGCTGCGGTTACCCTTGACGCTGCATCATAGACAGAAGCGCCTGCGATGGTGTATTCAACGACGAACCTGGGTGCACGAATGTCAAAACGTAATTTTTTCGGATGAATCCAGGTTCTGTTTACAGCATCATGATGGTCACATCCGTGTTTGGCAACATCGCGGTGAACGCACATTGGAAGCGTGTATTCGTCATCGCCATACTGGCGTATCACCCGGCGTGATGGTATGGAGTGCCATTGGCTAGACGTCTAGGTCACCTCTTTTTGGCATTCACGGCACTTTGAACAATGGACGTTAAATTTCAGATGTGTTACGAACTGTGACTCTACCCTTCATTCTATCCATGAGAAACCCTAAATTTCAGCAGGATAATGCAAGACCGTATGTTGCAGGTCTTGTACGGGTTTTTCTGGATACAGAAAATGTTCCATTGCGGCCCTGGCCAGAACATTCTCCAGATCTCTCACCAATTCAAAACGTCTGGTCAATGGTCGCCGTGCAACTGGTTTGTCACAATACGCAAGTCACTACTCTTGATGAACTGTGGTATCGTGTTGAAGCTACATGGGCAGCTGTACCTGTACACACCATCCAAGCTCTGTTTGATTCAATGCCCAGGTGTATCAAGGCCGTCATTATGGCCAGAGGTGGTTGTTCTGGGTACTGATTTCTCAGGATCTCTGCACTCAAATTGCGTGGAAATGTAATCACATGTTAGTTCTAGAGTAATATATTTGTCCAATGAATACCAGTTTATCGTCTGCATTTCTTCTTGGTGTAGCAATTTTAATGGCCAGTAGTGTATTAAAATTATCACTTCCAGAAATAGTGTGAGTTATGGCCTCTTTCAGTGGTGATCCTGACTTATCGGCACGGTTCCGAATTCGTCTCCTCTAGCACAAAAGTTGAGGTGAAAGTCACTTTTGTCTAGACACATTCACTCCTCATCGACAGTCCACCTATACTTCTCTCAGTGTAGCAATCGACCATTAAATTCTCTGTTCAGTATCTCTGGTACAATTTCGTCCTCTCACATTTCTTTAAAATGAGTACAAACAATTTTTGATCTTTTTATGTTTTGGTTCTTTCTCCCCTTTCTTGATAACCTTCTGTGTCTGTAAATTCTAGCTCACTATTCTATCCTTCGTCTTGTGATTATCTGCTCTTCTCTCTCATACTGCACTGTTCTCCATCAGCTACTTTATAAATTTAATGTTCCGCCGAAAAGTTCTCATAACATGACGCCATTACACCGCCTTCGTTACATTCGTTTCAGTTTAACCACTTCTTGTGACAATATTGCTTCAATACGCTTCTCGGCACTTTCGCGTTCATATAATGCCACAAAATACGTCAACCTTTCACACAATGCAACCGTTCCTCTATCAGCAAACTATTATTTCTCTGTCGACATTTTCATTTCCCACTCCAGCATTTGACTGTGTTGCTGATTGACAAAAATTACACAGATAATTTTTACCTTAATAAGCCATTGCACCTCCTTTACATTAATATTACGAAAAATTTATGTTAACTTCACATAAAACACAACAAAATTTACTTTTAAGATAACATGACAGTCGATTGCACATATATTCAGTTTTTAGGATTTGTACATATGATAAAGCACTAAAATAAAAAGTAACTAAATTCATTGTTACAGTTATAGACCATAAATGGCAAGATATTACTTGAATTTAGAAGGAAGAACATTTCCGTCATGCTAGGGATTACAATTACGAACAACTTAAATTGCGATCATTACTCAGAAAATTTACCGAAGGAGAACCAAAGACAATGTTTTATTGGAAGAATACATAGAAAATGCAACAAATCTACTTGTTGCAGGGTTAGTGGCCAAACCTGAGGTTACAGATGGCCGAGTTGAAGTCGGAACCCATCGCGCCTTATTTCGTCAGGAAGCTGAGCAAGTTCAAGACCGACAAGGGGCAATGCAGACTGATACGTTGGTATTTGGTAGCATTACTTTATTCAGCTAATTTACAGTATTCGATGGGCGCAGCGTAGTGTCGGCGTGCCACCTGCAGCGCTGCCCCATGTGTCCAGCCGGCTCAGCAACTCCTGGTATGCCGACACTGCTGCTGCCGTCGTTTAAGGCCGGAAGCTGGCCGCGATCTCACCGGTAGCTGCCCGCTGATGCGTCGCGTCTTGTGCCGCGTAGCTGCCCGCGATTCCGCAGACTGTTACAGTCCCTGGTCCTCGCCGCCCTCTGCCCCGTTTGGCCTGCTCTGTCCGACCATGGGACGAAGGTCAATGTACTGGTAACCCGTGGCCCTCACGCCGCCGCTGCTCCCAGGACAGGACCGGACTCGAACCTGCGCCCTCCTGGATGCTGCGCCGCAACTTGCTACTAGTGGTGCTTGCCGGATGGCACTGCGGCACTGCGGCAGTGCTGCTGCGCCTCCAGCAGCGTACGCCTTGCCCCGGACCCCGGTATGTCAGTTGGGAAGTGAACGTGGCCCGTAGAATGGTGTGGGACCGAACCCCTCGTGGACCCGCTGCAGACTGCTGTTACTGCCCTCTTTCAGGCACGCCGTGTGATCTCCAAGTTGCAGGCTGCCGTTCCGTCCCGCCCCGATGCTGTGTCCCGGAAGGTAGAATATAGCCCATAGAAACAAAGTACAAATTTATGTCCAAAAATGTTTGTGAAATCTTATGGGACTTAACTGCTAAGGTTATCAGTCCCTAAGCTTACACGCTACTTAACCTAAATTATCCTAAGGACAAACACTCACACCCATGCCCGAGGGAGGACTCGAACCTCCGCCGGGACCAGCCGCACAGTCCGTGACTGCAGCGCCTTAGACCGCTCGGCTAATCCCACGCGTCTACAAATTTATGTAGAATACTTATAAAATCGATGCCAGACTAGCCTCTACAGGGTGTTACAAAAAGGTACGGCCAAACTTTCAGGAAACATTTCTCACGCACAAATAAAGAAAAGATGTTATGTGGACATGTGTCCGGAAACGCTTAATTTCCACGTTAGAGCTCATTTTAGTTTCGTCAGTATGTACGCTCAATGGAGCACGGTATCACAATTTCATACGGGATACTCTACCTGTGCTGCTAGAACATGTGCCTTTACAAGTACGACACAACATGTGGTTCATGCACGATGGAGCTCCTGCACATTTCAGTCGAAGTGGTCCTACGCTTCTCAACAACAGATTCGGTGACTGATGGATTGGTAGAGGCGGACCAATTCCATGGCCTCCACCCTCTCCTGACCTCAACCCTTTTGATTTTCATTTATGGGGGCATTTCAAAGCTCTTGTATACGCAACCCGGTACCAAATGTAGAGACTCTTCGTGCTCGTATAGTGGACGGCTGTGATACAATACGCCATTCTCCAGGGCTGCATCAGCGCATCAGGGATTCCATGCGACGGAGGGTGGATGCATGTATGCTCGCTAACGGAGGACATTTTGAACATTTTCTGTAACAAAGTGTTTGAAGTCACGCTGGTACGTTCTGTTGCTGTGTGTTTCCATTCCATGATTAATGTGATTTGAAGAGAAGTAATAAAATGAGCTCTAACATAGAAAGTAAGCGTTTCCGGACACATGTCCAAATACAATATTTTCTTTCTTAGTGTCTGAGGAATGTTTCCTGAAAGTTTGGCCGTACCTTTTTGTAACACCCTGTATAAGCGTAGACCAGCACAGGTACATCCCGACGCTCGACTGACCTGGCAGATTCTGTCCCAAGCTAAAATTGCCCATCTATTTATACTGGTTTTTCCTTCGCTTCTGACGTAGTGACAGAGAGAGATAGAAACTATGGCAGGGATAAAATCCCACTCGTCAGCCACTTACAAATCGCCCTACTGGCTCTGGCCTAGTGCCAGCAACAAGCAACTCTGCGGTTTCCTGCCTCGTTGTTGCACCACTCAAAACAAATCATGCGTGCAATACCACCGTCATAGCTCCGCGCCCGAGTGCCATGTTTACCTTGCCTGGCCTGCTGGCTGTCGACTGTTACCACACTCTGCCACCGGCCCTAGATTCCATCGTCCAACCGCGCCTCCATTGATAAAATTTCCCTTTCCCTCTACTAGGACTGACACTAGCGCAGCATACTAAAGATACTGCTTGCACTACGATTTTCCGTTCCTGTTCTCGAGTATTACTGTGCAATATGGGGTCCTTACCAGATTCAATTGATGGAGGACATCGAAAAAGTTTAAAATAGTGCAGCTCGTTTTGTATTATGATGAAACAGGGGAGAAAGTATGACGAGTGTAATAAGGGAGTGAGGATGGCATGGCAATCGTTAAAACTTCAGCCACCAACTTTCTCCTCCAAATCAGATGGTATTTTGTTGACTACTGCCTACATGGGGATAATTAAATAGGAGCTACTACCGAAGGCTGCCGGCCGGTGTGGCCGAGCGGCTCTAGGCGCTACAGTCTGGAACCGCGCGACCTCTACGGCCGCAGGTTCGAATCCTGCCTCGGGCATTGATGTGTGTGATGTCCTTAGGTTAGTTAGGTTTAAGTAGTAGACTTCTAGGGGACTCATGACCTCAGCAGTTAAGTCCCATAGTGCTCAGAGCCATTTGAACCAGTACAGAAGGATTTAAATATTCTTTTTATGAAGAGCTATAAGAGAGTGGAACGTTCGAGAGATAGTTTGAAAGTGGTTCTATGAACTCTCTGCCAAAGTATGAATTCCAGAGTAGTCGTGTAGCTATAGTCATATTATGGCTATTGTAACCGGCGATGTTCTTTTCAAAGGAACGCTCCTGACTTTAGCCTCAACCCTAAATATATCAAGTGAGGTTCTCTAGGGACACCAGTGATTTTTGTGATGCTGCTGGACCTGCGAGAAACAATTTATTCTTCATTTTTATAAGTGTCCTGCATCTGTTTAAGATGTAGCTTGATCAATGGGGAACCACAGTAACTATTAAATAAACCTTTATAGGAACGATCGGTTTCGTAGCTTATAGCTGCATCCTCAGGTATTCATCTGAGTAGGAAAATGAGGGGGAAAGTAAAATGAACAATATTGTTTATACTGTCAAGCTAAAAAGGAATAACAGATAAGGGTACTCAAATCACTTTATACAATATCCACACCAGATCCAAATGACAAACCAACATTCTCAGTCGAACCAAAAACGTCCTACAAATGAATTGCAGTCAGGTAATACAATCGGCAGAACCATGGAATCGACCACACCAGATTGCAAGGGATGCTACTCTATAAAACGTCAAGAGAACTGATAGCGTCAGGCGCTGTTCAGCATTACGGCGTAAATGCTGCTCTGAACAGAATGAGATTTAGACAGATGTAGATTTTTCCAAACTGAGAGTGTCTCTTGTTGTACTACTGATTGTTGGAGCTCTTCGATGCCTAAAGGAATCAATTTTTGAAATATGGACAACAGAAGAAAATATTTGCCGTGCAATTTTTACTGCTGCCATGGCACCGAATCGATTTGCGCATATTTTTCAGTTTATCAGGTCTGGTGATGAAGATACACGTCAACAATAATACTTCAAATGGTTCACATAGCTCTGAGCACTATGGGACATAACATCTGAGGTCATCAGTCCCCTAGAACTTAGAACTACTTCAACCTAACTAACCTAAGGACATAACACACATCCATGCCGGAGCCAGGATTCGAATGCGACCGTAGCGGTCTACAATACTTATTTAATTTATATATAGTTTTAGATTTACCTAATCTGAGAAACCTTCTCAACTACCATGCCGAGAAGCTAAGAAAAGTATATAAGGTCCCTAGAACGTAGACAACATTGATGTCTTAGGCTTGGTGTGTTAAGGGTTAAACGACAAAAAATCTAAACCTGAATGGCCGTATTCCTGATTACGTGTTCAGAGTATTACCATTGTCCGACCTCACTTGGTAGGAAGATTCAGTGTCATCGACAAAATGACTGGAGGCATATGACAGCAACTTACGGCTGTAAAGCCGAGAACTAAGGTGATAAGAAAATTCTACCAGCCGATCACATGTAAAGACTCCCGCAGGACTGAAAATATTGCACTGTCCCCAAACGAATGATTCTTCTCTGTTAGGGAAGTATCTATCAGTTTAGAGCGGTTGTGATGCACTAGTGTCCTTGTCCCACAATTTATCTGCTGTACTCTTCTGGCGACGTAGAAACACACACACACACACAGACACACACACACACACACACACACAGACTCGCACAAACTCTCTGATCAAAACTATCCTCATACTTTTCAGTGGACATTAATAATGGGTGTGTCCATCTTCGCTTTTATGACGGCTTGGTTCTGCTGGGGGACTTTCAGTGAGATATGAGAATATTTGTGGAGGAATGGCAGCCCATACTTCCTCAAGAGCTGAAACCAGAGAAGGTAGTGTTGTTGGAGGGTGGGGTTTCAAACCATGTTCTAACTCCTCCCAGAGGTGTTCGATGAAGTTCAGATCAGGACTCTGGACTGGTCAGTCCGTTTCAGAAAGCTAGTGCCCACAGACTATTGCCTCACAGATACCGTTTTATGACAGGCTGCATCGTCACGTTCTTCTACTGTATGCAGCACACAATTCTGTAAAATGTGTTCGTATCCTCCCATATTTAGCGTTTTCCTAAGCGCAGTAAGCACAGCTAAAAACAACGTAATACCATATCGTCCGTACTTTCGTACAAGCACTACACGTAATAGCAAATATCGTACTTCAAGCATTCGCCTACCCCAAATACCTCTACCTGACTGCACAGGGTGTAGCGTGATTTATCACTCCAAGTCAGTCATCTGTGGTACGCATTGTCCAGGGGCGTCGTCTTTACAGCACCTCAAGCGTCCATTTGCATTGACTACACATAATGTTGCATATGAGGAGCTGTCCGGCCATTGTGCCCCATTCTTTTTAAGTCGCTGTGCACAGTCACTGTGTTAGCTCGACTACTGACAGCACTTGCAACTCACGTGCGATTCCTTTTGTTGACTTCATGGAATATTTCACAACATGTGCTCGACTATCCATGAGGTCTCCCAGGTCTAGGTTTAACTCAGGTTATTCCTTAACGTTTTGGCCGGCTGGGATGGCCGAGCGGTTCTAGGCGCTACAGTCTGGAACCGCGCGACCGCTACGGTCGCAGATTCGAATCCTGCCTCGGGCATGGATGTGTGTGATGTCCTTAGGTTAGTTAGGTTTAAGTAGTTCTAAGTTCCAGGGGACTGATGACCTTAGAAGTTAAGTCCCATAGTGCTCAGAGCCATTTGAACCTTAACGTTTTAACTCACAGTCACATCACCAGCAGCCGACTTAGGCAGCTTTAGAATGGTTTAAATGTCCCTGATGGATTTGTTCCTCAGTATCTGACCTACTTTCGAAGTTTCTGAGCTCTTCTGACCCATTCTGCTGTTAACTCCTTCTCTACTGACAATACATTCCCTGCCGCCTCTTTCTACTCTAGTGCCTTTCGTGACATCTAATGGTCAATTCTGCATTATATAGCGATGTCGGGATACTTCTGAACACATAGTGTATTAGGAGCTGAAGCGGCAGCGAAACTGGTATAGGCAAGTGTATTCAAATATAGAAATATGTAAACAGGCAGAATACAGCGTTGCGGTCAGCAATGCCTGTACAACACAACTGTCTGACCTGAATATCAGGAATCCGCTAAAACTTCAACTCTCCGACATCGGTGCGGTCGGAAAAAGATCCTGCAAGAACGGGACCAACGACGACTGAAGGGAATCGTTCAACGTGACAGATTGCAACACTTCCGCAAATTGCTGCGGATTTCAATGCTGGGCCATGAACAAGTGTCAGCGTGCGAACTATTCAACGAAATACCATCGATATGGGCTTTCAGAGCCGAAGGTCCACTCGTGTACGCTTGATGACTGCATGACATAAAGCTTTACGTCTCTCCTGGACTCGTCAACGCCGATATTGGACTGTTGATAACTGGAAACATGTTGCCTGGTGAGACGAGTATCGCTTCAAACAGTATCGACCGGATGGATGTGCACGGGTATGGGGAGAGCCCCATGAATCAATGGACTCTGCATGTCAGCAGGGGACTGTTTAAGCTGGTGGATGCTCTGTAATGGTGCGGAGCGTGTGAATTTGGAGTTATATGGGACCCTTCATACGTCTACATTCGACTCTGACAGGTGATACGTACGTAAGCATCCTGTCTGATCGCCTGCATTCATTCATGTCCGTTGTGCAATCAAACGGACTTGGACAATTCCAGCAGGAAAATGCCACACCCCATACATCAAGAATTGTTATAGAGTGACCCCAGAAACACTCTTCTGAGTTTAAACACTTACTGTGGCCATCAGACTTCCCTGACATGAAAATTATTGAGCATATCTGGGATGCCTTACAACGTACCGTTAAGAAGAGATCTCCACGCCCTGCAAGAATCATGGTATCAGTTCCCTCCAGATATTAGTCGAGGCCATGCCACGTCGTGTTGCGGCACTTCTGCGTGCTCGCGGTGGTCCTACACGATATTAGGCAGGTGTACCAGTTTCTTTGTCGTTTCAGTTCGCAGTCCATAGTATATGTCAAAAAGAGAAAAGTGAAACTTCCTGGCAGATTAAAACTGTGTGCTGGACCGAGACTCGAACTCGGAACCTTTGCCTTTCGCGGGCAAGTGCTCTACCAACTGAGCTACCCAAGCACGACTCACGCCCCGTCCTCACAGCTTTACTTCTGCCAGTACCCGCTGTGAGGACGAAGTGTGATTCGTGCTTGGGTAGCTCAGTTGGTAGAGCACTTGCACGCGAAAGGCAAAAGTCCCGAGTTCGAGTCTCGCTTCAGCACACAGTTTTAATCTGCCAGGAACTTTCATATCAGCGCACACTCCGCTGCAGAGTGAAAATCTCATTCAAGAGAAAAGTGTTCTGGGGACTGTCAAATGTCTAAGAGATTTGTGCGTAAGAGGGAAAAAAGAAATTCTCTCACTATAATATTACAGCAGTTCATGCATCCGAAAAATCAGGCTTAAAAATATCGACACGAAAAAAAAAGCACTTGATTACAGGAATTATCTCTCGAATTGGGTAGTACGAAAATAAATAAAGAAAAATTTTGATTGGTAATAGTAAATGTAGCTGTATAACAAATAAACCACTGGAATGTTCGTACTTTCGGGTCCTGATGTTTAAGCTCCATGGGAAATCGTCCTACACTCTTCGCTAACTTATTCTAAAATAAAACACATTGCCACATTTTGGCAGCATTTAAATAGTCTATGATTCATTGCCTGCTGTCAGGCCGAGCGTATTCAGTGGGATGTAATGCCAAACAGTGTACTTCTCCATATTCCGCATACTCCTCGGATTACTTGGTGCGCTTCTGGCCTAAGAAATGCGTTCCATTCGATAGTCTACGTGTATAGTTCGTACTCAGTCTTAGAACATCATCTGCAGCATAAGTAGCATCCTTCTGCCCGCACAGAAAGGCTCCTCACGTTGTTCGAGCATCTTTTCCCTTCACGTCCTCGCTCACTGCCGCTTGCCGCTGACGGCAGGGGACGGCCGAGGGGTGATTTAGCGTCCTTTCATCTGGCAACAGAAAGACGATGCCGGACGACACGCAGGAAGCGACAGAGTGGGCCGTTACGCGTCAGCTGTCACACAGTTCGCTCGGACTGGTCGAATCTGAAAAAAAATTAAGGCAAAAATTTTTAGTATCGTATTCTGTATATGAATGTCTCATAATTGTAAATAGAGTGATACTTCCTAAAAATTTGTTTACTGTGATTCGCAGACAGCAAATATCTAGTGGGCCAGGAAAAAATAATAAAATGTTCCACGCCCTTGCAACAGACTTATTGCCTTCGTTGTAGTAGTAAGTCTTTAAAAAGCCGTCTGTTCTTGCGTAAGTAGGCACCGTCCTTGTGTCAGTGCTGATGGCTGTATGTATAATAATTTATTACATACAAGATCGCTTAAAAACTACAACGTTCACATTACCGATTTCAGCACCTGAAGGTCAACTTCAGATGCGATTAATCCGCAACATCGTTAAAATGCATAAGAATTCCAACTAAGCTTTCAAAATATTATGAAATCTTTTAAAATATGTCAAAGAATACATTATATTGTATATAACAGACTCTATTAATATATCACGATATGACATATTATATAACACTTCAAGATCTTCTGAATTCATCACGTCACAAGATGACAATCAAGTGCTGGAAGTGGTAACGTGAGTTTAATAATTTTTAAGTGAACTTGGACGTAAGAAATTATTATAATTCCGATTGGCAATACAAAAACTAAAACTCCTCCCGAACAGGCCATGAAGGCCCAACGCTACCGACCGGCCGCCATGTCATCCTCAGCCCAAAGGCGTCACTGGATGCGTATATGGAAGGGCATGTGGTCAGCACACCGCTCTCCCCCGGCCGTATGTTAGTTTCCGAGACCGGAGCCGCTACTTCTCAACCAAGTAGCAATATATCTGTTGTTAAAACACTTACGGCTACATCCCCCCGCCCACTATATTTCTTCATCCAGCCCTCTCTGCCCCCTCCCCTGGGGCTGTAAACGGAAATGGCGAAAATGGAAGTTATTCAGGGATGTCTTGTAGGTGATTCAGATTATCATTACGTTTGAATCAACAACAGATCAACGCTTTTAGAGCGTCATGTAACCACTAAATTTATAAGAATCAATTAAATCGGGGTAAAGTATGGAACACAGGACTCAGAACAGAAAAAGAGGAGTGAGCTATAGAAACAAATGGACAACGAATTACAGCATATCAGAAGCATTCTGGTAACTGATAGCGAAATTCATTAGATGTTTCAAGATGTTAGGAAGAGACGATGAATTCCTTACAACCGGCTCGAGATTTTTTTAAATTTCATAATAGGGCATGGATTTTCTTCAGTCTACCCGAAAATCTTTGAATTAAAGTAAGACAACAAGTGTCATTATGTTTCTATAGGAACACCTTGGTATAAATGGTTCAAATGGCTCTGAGCACTATGGGACTTAACATCTATGGCCATCAGTCCCCTAGAACTTAGAACTACTTAAACCTAACTAACCTAAGGACAGCACACAACACCCAGTCATCACGAGGCATAGAAAATCCCTGACCCCACCGGGAATCGAACCCGGGAACCCGGGCGTGGGAAGCGAGAACGCTACCGCACGACCACGAGCTGCGGACCCTTGGTATAAGACTTATGGTAATAGGACGCGAGTGGTACGACGGTGAACAAAACTGAAAGAGCGATTTCGTAAGTCTACCTGCCCGCTATCCAAAATTACCATATCCCAGTGAGCTTAGAGGAATTGAAAACGAGTAATGATCTCCATAAACACAGTCAAATCATACTGGGGGAACGTACAGGTTGTCTTCACTTATACTCCTGATAATTTTTATTATATTAATCTCAATAATTTAGATGACAGTTCTAACATAACAAAGCTTAAACCCTAAAAAAGGCCACTAATAGATGAAAAGTAATCAATAACTTGCTTGCCAGTCCACAATGCATAAACTTTGCTGTTTACTGACTATACAAATTGTGATTGTTTAATATGAAAAAGCGCTTGCGGTACGAAACTGCGCGAACAACACGAGGGTAATTTTCAAAATTTCTCACAGTTACCAAATTTGGCTATTTCCGCTGAGAAATGACATTTTACATAATAATTTGAAAAGAAGAACACTGTCCTGATTCGAGTTCCGTAACTGATGAGAATCAACAGATACACAATAACACAGATGCATCATAACATTTTTAACACCTATCTGCACAAATTCTCCATGCTTAAATTAATGCTAATAACTGCAAGTACTGTTCGGAATCCAGTTATTAACACTATAACTTTAAGAGCTGAGTAATAATGCTAAAAACTACTAGTCTTTTACTTTGTAGTTAACAACAGGTAATTTAGTTTGAAGTGTTTCAGCATCAAGAAGCTTATGTACTGAGAATATTTTAATGTAGAACGTGTATTATTTATTGCACCATGTGTGATCATCGAAACTGGGGCTAACCTAAATGAAATATGATTCAACAAGCTTGGAGATAAATTAGGCCTTACGTAAGATACCTCTCTTTTCATTTTTGTTTTACTTAAACAAATTTCGGAAATTTCTGTGATGTCTTTAGTCAGTTTTACCATTCTGTACCACATAACGCTGTCACATACTTTGTGCCGGTAATTTAATTTACATGTCCCACGTAGACAGCTTTTCATGTTTCTGATACTGTAGTCTCATTCCCCGTAGTTTTTGGACTTTTTACGACACTTACTTTGGACAATATGGTTGTCTTCGACAATTACGTGAGCATTTTATTGACTTTGTCACAAGTTTCTGCCGACAGCTCACGTGATGTTTATAATGACGGAAAACCCTTTGACGATAGCACAGAAGACGTTAAACAAATTTTGGGTAAACCAAAAATAGACAAGCAATGCCTTTTATGACATGGAATTTCCACCAGTTTTTATTTACAAGCACAGAAAGTAAGAAAAGCGACAGTGTCCAGTAAGTGATTTCTTCATCAAGTTTATAAAATTTTCTACTATCTCAAATAAATTAGTCCTTAGTCTAAAAGTTTTTATTCAACATTTCCATTATCAATGGCTCATGGCTTCAGACAGACAGTTACTTAAGTGGTGCTAATTTTACAAAAAGCAGTTTTGTGTTTCCGTCATTGATCATTATTCCACAAATCAACGATACTAAGAACTCAGCCTGGACTGGTCCTACTCGTCCTGTTAATGAACTAGATTAGTAATAAGATGAACTAAAAATACAGTGATAGTAAACAAACATTAAAAATTTCAGTGAGTCTACAAAATACATGGGCTAGACAAAACATGGAAACACCGCTGGAAATGCATGCTTGAACATAAAAGCAGATGCTATCCAAGCCTGCAGGCAATGCAGTAAGTAAGTTTATTATTATATTTTTATTTTTTTAAAACCAAAAACGACACATGTGCAATGTCCTCAATAGGTTGCGTCTGTCAGTCGTAGTAGTTGTGACCTGTGTACTTGTGACTGCATTATGTCGGAGCCAGTGCATTCGAAAGTGGGCAGATTGTTGATGTTTCTTTGGTGGATGCTTTCTTAACAAAGGCAGCCAAAGTATTTGATGCTTCAAGAGACACAGTACCGATGATTTCTACAGCACACATGGAGAGCGCAAAAACATCATCCGCTAAGACAGTCGCCGATGAAACAGTCTGTTGACTGCTAGTGACAGACGGTCATAGAAGATTGTGACAACAAATAATGGGAGGGCAGCTGCAAAAGACCCTGCCGAATTGAGTGTCGCAGTCGCACAGCCTGTCAGCACCAAAATAGCACGAAGAGAGCTCCATAAACAGGAAATAGCAACACAAGCTGAGATTTCAATATAATCTGTCGGTGATGAAAATTTCTGTAACAGGAAAATCGTGGTGGCGAAACCATCAACCTTCTGACCGAGTTTACGTCCCAAGAGTGAAACATGGAGGGGTTAGGTGATGATTTGGGCAGTCATATCATGGTATTCCATGGGCCCCATGTTGATTCTGGAAGGATTATGTGACCATTCTGGCTGATAGCGTCCATCCCATGATACAGTGTTTGCTCCCCAATGGTGATACTGCGTGCCAAGACAATAGGGCCCCTGTTCACACATCTCGCATCGTTCAGAACTGGTTTTGTGAAGAAGAGGATGAATTGTCTCATCTGCCCTGGCCACCATAGTTAACATACCTTAATTTTATTGAGCCTTTTTGGTGACTTTGGAGAGAATGGTGCCTTATCACTATCCACTCCCATAATCGTTAGCTTAACTTGCCACTGTTTTGGATGAAGCATGGTATAATATACCGTCGAAAACCGTGCGAGGCCTGTGTTTACTCATTCCAAGACAATTGGAAGCTGTTTCGAGTGCCAGCAGTTTCCATACACCATATTAGACATGGCAATGTGTTGTGCCTTTGATGTTTCCATACTTTCGTCTAACCCCTGCACATACAGCGATCTATCAAAATGGCGTTTGGTACCCACAGACGATGACGGTCACCATGATGATTTCGCTTCGTTTGGGATGCTTTTCTATAACAGCACCTAATTCTCTGGTGCATCGAAATGTCTGTAATTTTGGATATTGATAAAAATATTCGCATTTGCCTCTCATCCTCAATTAGGAACCACTGAGATGTTTATTAAATAGCCTGTACTACAGGAAAGCTATAATGACGATGGCTGCAGTAGACTCCACACCATAGAGCGTAGATGATATGGCACATTAAGTCACTATATGAAAACTAACATCCACGCTATCAAACGGGAGGATACAAGTTGCGGTTGGTATAAAGAGTAATTGCTAATTTTTAAAAAACTGTAGTGTTTGACGAATGTGTGAAATTAAGCAGTATTCCGTCCCACAGGTAAGAGTGTAGAGAACTACCACAGTCTTGCTGACAGCTTTTGAGATCAAGCCATTGAATTCTGAGATAAAACCTACGAGTGATATTGTTGACGAGAAGTTCTAGACGGTTTTCTAAATAACAATTTTTTAATTTATGAGTAAATGTCACGGGTTTGTTGAAAACTGTCATTACATACTGAACGCGTTAAAATACATGCAGCATTTTGTCAAGTGTTAATAATAGTGGCTCTCTTATCTCCCGCCCATAATATGAATCTTCTAAATTACTTTTACGTAATCATGGACACCGATGGCAGATTTCACGCTCAAGAAATGCAAAGGAATGTATCGGACGTTGCGCTGAAAAGGAAAAAAATCTTTAGGGGGACCGACTATAATGATATATTCAAAAACCATTATTTGCTTGAATGGTTTAATACTGAGGCTTTTGGTGTCCTCAAGATGTTGCAGTTTTGTGCTCCCACGACAGTAGCATGTGTATGTGATGGTATTATATTCTATGCATTTTTAATTTTAATTGTTTTAACCACATTCGCCTCAGACTATTTGAACAACATAGGAGTAAAGTGGTTTACTATACAAGTGACTTTATTTATGTGCGATATGACTTCAGACACTGTCTGCAATTGAGGTCACATCAGCAGTTCGTGTGAAAAGAAGGTACATCTCTACGACCAAAAGGGATCTTCCTGAAAACGGTCCGTCAACTACGGTCGGCAGATGCCTCGAAATACGACTCTGAACCTACTTGGAGATCGGAAAAGACCGTCTTTGGACAATGAGTGTAGAAGGATGAAAGAACTGACTAAAGTCAAATCGTTGGTAATTTAGCAGTGTACAGTGACTGCAGAGTGGTGGAACAAAAGAACTAATGGCTCCGCAAAAGACACCAAATTGACTGAAATCTGACAGTCTGAGAAGGAACTTCCCTAAAGCTGGAAGCACATGGCAGATAAAACTGAATATTTCTAGTGGCAGGGTGATTCTGGGGATTCGCTTGGTAAGTGAGGATAATCGGCACCAATAAGACCTGATATAATCATTATTAAAAAAAGCATAGAATACAATTTCGTTTCAAATTATACTCTCTCCCAATTCGACACAGTCATATGTTCACTTACGCCTAGTAATGTAAAATTGTCAACTTTCTCAATGTTTAAATGAGTTACTAAAATCCAGAACAAACGCGGAAAGAGAGTTAAGGGAAGTGTGTCTGTCTAGTTTCTTACAGAAATCGAAAATGAGCCAACCACCCTAATAATAACGTTAAAAACTTTACGAAGCACGTCAGACGTATGACAAAATCTTGAAAGTAGTACGACATTCATCTCACCGTATGCTCAAATATGGGATAGATCAGGAGGATAACGGACCTATCTTCTTGTCTGGATATGAGATACACTGAGTTAAGTGGTGGCGTACTGAAACATGTACTCCACAAGCATGATGTACTACAGGGCGATCGCGCCGGAGCAGGTAATGCTCTACTGAGTTCACTGAGGCTTTTTGCAGATGATGCTGTGGTGTATCGAGAGGTTGTAAAAATGGAAAATTGTACTGAAATGCAGGAGGACTGCAGCGAATTGAAGCATGGTGCAGGGAATGGCAATTGAATCTCAATGTAGACAAGTGTAATGTGCTACGAATGCATAGAAAGAAAGATCCCTTATCATTTAGCTACAAAATAGCAGGTCAGCAACTGGAAGCAGTTAATTCCATAAATTATCTGGGAGAACGCATTAGGAGTGATTTAAAATGGAATGACCATATAAAGTTGATCGTTGGTAAAGCAGATGCCAGACTGAGATTCATTGGAACAATCCTAAGGAAATGCAATCCGAAAACAAAGGAAGTAGGTTACAGTACGCTTGTTCACCCACTGCTTGAATACTGCTCAGCAGTGTGGGATCCGTACCAGATAGGGTTGATAGAAGAGATAGAGAAGATCCAACGGAGAGCAGCGCGCTTCGTTACAGGATCATTTAGTAATCGCGAAAGCGTTACGGAGATGATAGATAAACTCCAGTGGAAGACTCTGCAGGAGAGACGCTCAGTAGCTGGGTACGGGCTTTTGTTAAAGTTTCGAGAACATACCTTCACCAAAGAGTCAAGCAGTATATTGCTCCCTCCTACGTATATCTCGCGAAGAGACCATGAGGATAAAATCAGAGAGATTAGAGCCCACACAGAAGGATACCGACAATCCTTCTTTCCACGAACAATACGAGACTGGAATAGAAGGGAGAACCGCCACACACCGTCAGGTGGCTTGCGGAGTATGGATGTAGATGTAGATGTAGATGTAATCGTCATCGGACTGTGTGGAATGCGGACGTGAATGAGAAGTATTTCATCACGCCTCAGTGGCAAGCATTGCGTTTGCCTCAGCTGGATACCTGGTTTTGCAAACTGAATAATACTGTCCATCACTTCAAGCCACTCATCGACTCCTGACTAAGTAAGTAACTGAACAGCGCCGATACACCATGTAAGTTGACAACACATTGCGCCACCTAATTTGTGGTAATTGTTTACTTATCGACACACCCGATAAAAAGTGCGATGGAGAAGCTAATTTTTTTCTTAAGAATTAGTGTAACATTGTTTTGAAACTTACTTGTTCGGAATTCGGGATGAGTCATAGTGACCACCGCAGGAATCAAATATAAAAACATAACTGAACCGGTAACATCGATGTATTACATCTTCTGCTGCAAATTGTCTACTACAATTAAGTTTCTCACATGCTTCACAGGTTGTCGGGCTCCGAATCGTTATCGTCGAGCAGTTAAATTTGGTGACAGCGGATAGTGTTAGTATCAAACATGTTGCAACAAATAATTTTGAATTACGTTGAATAACCTAAATTGGACTTCATGTAAAAATTTTAGATTGCTAGGGTTCGAGTTTTCTGTACTTCGCAAATCTGCATGTAATGGCATGTGGCTGGCGCGCAAATCGACATGTCACCAAACTGATTTCCTTCCAACTTCAGTTTCACCAAAATAGAGACATTTTTATATCATTAGTGACAAAAGGTCACAAATGAAACATGGTCAAAAGTAGGTATTACTCTATAAGAAAGAGAACCCGAGAGAAATGACAAAGAATAGAAGGCGAATCGTGCCTCTGTTATGTACAAAGAAGGTCGCATTCCACTTCAGCGATAGCTGTAGGAAACTAATAATTAGGTCGAACTGATCACAGCATCCAATAATTATTTTCCCTGCTAAAGGCGTTTGTTTCTGACACCTTCCATGAAACTATTACTTGTAATGATTAACTTGGCTTCATTTAGTTCAGCAGATTGCTTTCCTTCTACCTACTTAATATATTCCCGGGTGAAGATTGCATAGGGAACCAACTTTATCGATTTCACTTCCTGTAATTTCACATCAGCATCCTATCTTACCCCTTATCCAATATCCTAACCGTGAATAGCTCTGTGATGTATGAATGTGTGGCTGGCTGGAACCGCATGTACGATCGTAGAATGAGAATAGCTTTCTTGATTCTCATTGCAGTGGCGTGGAAAATGACCTTTGATTTAATTTTCAATTCCGTCTTGTGGCGTGATCGAGCCAGATACAATAGCGTGTCTCTATCTTTTTAAAAAGTATGTCTTGCGCGTGGTCAAGCAAACCGCAAACCAACGCATAAGCTGCGGATATTAACATCGGACTTGTGTTCGTAATTTGAACGGTAAACGGATGGGATATTGAGCTATAAACGTCCTTAGCATCCACTCGATTGGACAAAGAGCCTGCCTTCAGGGTATTGTTTTTTGACGACTGACTGTCCTTCGCCCCCAGTCAGGGACGTTGCACAATATCACAGCGTCTGGAAGATTCCAAAAAAATTCCATAAGTCAGTCGATGCCTGGTTGTGTGATGAGTAAGTCGTTCTGCTGTTGAAAACACTCGGGATGAAACATTTGGTTGGGATTCTAGTAAGCCGTTTCATTTCACAATGTAGGTAATCTCTACAGTAATTAAATTCGATTATTATGGAAGTTCAGCAGGTAAATTTGGCCTGTATCAATTTTATCGGTTTTAATTTAGTTACTTCGATTTCACCGTCCACTCGCGTTAGGATTTCTCTATTGCGTCCTACAGAATTTCTTGAGCAGAGTGAATGGTCACAAGAACCATTTGATGGTAACGGCGTCCAATTCACAGGAATTATTAAGATTTTCTTTGATATGGTGAACTTCTTTTCTAGTAACTTTCTTTCCCACCTTCAGTGAGTGTTGCTTTAGTGGATTTACAGTAGCATATATATATATACAGGGTGGCCCATTGATAGTGAGCGGGCCAAATATCTCACGAAATAAGCGTCCAATGAAAAACTACAAAGACGAAACTTGTCTAGCTTGAAAGGGGAAACCAGATGGCGCTATGCTTGGCCCGCTAGATGGCGCTACCATAGGTCAAACGGATATCAACTGCGTTTTTTTAAATAGGAATCCCCATTTTTATTACATATTCGTGTACTACGTAAAGAAATATGAATGTTTTAGTTGGACTACTTTTTTCGCTTTATGACAGATGGCGCTGTAATAGTCACAAACATATGGCTCATAATTTTTGACGAACAATTGGTAACAGGTAGGTTTTTTAAATTAAAATACAGAACATAGGTACGTTTGAACATTTTATTTCGATTGTTCCAATGTGATACATGTACCTTTGTGAACTTATCATTTCTGAGAACGCATGCTGTTACAGCCTGATGACCTGTAAATACCACATTAATGCAATAAATGCTCAAAATGATGTCCGTCAACCTCAATGCATTTGACAATACGTGCGACGATATTCCTCTCAACAGCGAGTAGTTCGCCTTCCGTAATGTTTGCACATGCATTGACAATGCGCTGATGCATGTTGTCAGGCGTTGTAGGTGGGTCACGATATCAAATATCCTTCAACTTTCCCCACAGAAAGAAATCCTGGGACGTCAGATCCGGTGAACGTGCGGGCCATGGTATGGTGCTTCGACGATCAATCCGCCTGTCATGAAATATGCTATTCAATACCGCTTCAACCGCACGCGAGCTGTGTGCCGGACATCCATCATGTTGGAAGTACATCGCCATTCTGTTATGCAATGAAACATCTTGTAGTAACATCAAAGAACATTACGTAGGAAATCAGCATACATTGCACCATTTAGATTGCCATCGATAAAATGGAGGCCAATTATTCTTCCTCCCATAATGCCGTATCATGCATTAACCCGTCAAGGTCGCTGATGTTCCACTTGTGGCAGCAATCGTGGATTTTCCGTTGCCCAATAGTGCATATTATGCCTGTTGGTGAATGACGCTTCGTTGCTAAATAGAACGCGCGCAAAAAATCTGTCATCGTACCGTAATTTGTCTTGTATCCAGTGGCAGAACTGTACACGACGTTCAAAGACGTCGCCATGCAATTCCTGGTGTCTAGATAGAAATATGGTAAGGGTGCATTCGACGTTGATGTAGCATTCTCAACACCGACGTTTTTGAGATTCCCGATTCTCGCGCAATTTGTCTGGTACTGATGTGCGGATTAGCCGCGACAGTAGCTAAAACAACTACTTGGGCATCATTATTTGTCGCAGGTCGTGGTTGACGTTTCACATGTGGGTGAACACTTCCTGTTTCGTTAAATATCGTAACCATCCGGCGAACGGTCCGGACACTTGGATGATGTCGTCCAGGATACCGAACAGCATACATAGCACATGCCCGTTTGGCATTTTTATCACAATAGCCATACATCAACACGATATCGATCTTTTCCGCAATTGGTTAACGGTCCATTTTAACACGGGTAATGTATCACGAGGCAAATACCCTCCGCACAGGCGGAATGGTACGTGATAACACGCACTTACACGTTTGTGACTATTAAAGCGCCATCTATCACAAAGTGAAAAAAGTGGTCCAACTAAAACATTCATATTTCTTTACGTAGTTCACGAATATGTAATAAATAATGGGGGTTCCCATTTAAAAAAAACGCAGTTGATATCCGTTTGACCTATGGCAGCGCCATCTAGCGAGCCAACTATAGCGCCATCTGGTTTCCCCCATCAAGCTAGACAAGTTTCGTCCTTTGTAGTTTTTTCGTTTAATGCTTATTTCGCGAGATATTTGGCCCAGTCACTATCAATGGACCACCCTGCATAAGTACAATTTCAGTGCAGTAATGTGTTCATTGTAAATAAGTGTGTGTGTGTGTGTGTGTGTGTGTGTGTGTGTGTGTGTGTGTGTGTGTAAGTACAATCTAACTTCTGCACCATTTCAGTGCATTAATGTGTTCGTTGTAAATAAGTATTATAGCACTTGTATTAAATGTTTATTACCATATAAACAAATAAATAAAACTTTCTTTGTTTTAAATCCAGTGCATTAGTATTTTAAAATGATTGTTTCATATAGAGTCCATTAAAAATGACGATCATTCCACTTGGGACCTGTGGAATGGTACATTAGCTTATTTGTTTGAGTAGTAAATATTTTTCATGTATTATTATTTTTCTGGCATGTTCTACATACTGGAGGACCTCCGCACTACCGATCAATTGGAATGAATGTGAATCTAATCTAATCTAATCCAAGAGAATTATGTCGAGTGAGTTTATAATGAATGCCTTCCCCCTCCTTCCACCTGTGAGGAACTATATTATCATTTCCTTTCTTATTAGATTTCTAAAATCGAGAACACGCCGCTGATAATAAATGTCCTCTTTCTTGGAGTATAATGCCTTACTCTTTTCCCCCACGTGCGTTCCACCACTCCCTTCCAACTCCTGTGATTATTGACAACAGCTGTCCTGCGTGAAAAATGACTTTTTAAAAGGTTAATGAAAAGCATTCATTGATCTCTCGTGCTGAAGTCACTTAGTTAGATTCCGTTGTACATTACAGATATCACTGGTCAAAACGGCATTAATTTCTGTTAACGACTTCAGACGACATTGCACTCAGTGGAACCTGCAAATATGGAGGCATTGCCTGCTCCTTACAGCAATCGGAGTGGCTTCATACAGTCCTTGGTATATGGCACAAGATATATCCTGTAAGTTAATCACATAAAAATTCAGAATCAGTAACCAGACGACATCCAGCACCATTGCG